>NC_059441.1:13602411-13779911 GCF_021028975.2 Sphaerodactylus townsendi
CTTGCAAGCCCGTTCTAAAACAGATCACGTTTCCGATCATCATTGGCAGGGTTTTCATTCTATCTGGGCAAGTTCTGATTAGCAGCTTCTGCTAATCAGAATTAGCACAGAAGCTAATTTGCCCGTGCAAAATAACGCACTTTCAATCCACTTCCGCAATTGTTTGCCAGTGGATTTTGCCCTTCCGCACCGTAAAATCCAGCTGCAAAGTGCATTGGAAGTGGATTCAAAGTGCATTATTCTGCGTGTGCGGAAGGGGCCCTTGGCTATGCCGGCTTTTAAACTCACAGCGAGGGGAGGGGCAAACACCCATCGAAACTCCAGTTATTAAAAACACAGGCGTACAAAATGAGCGTGATGCCCCACAACTGCACTTCCTAGGCTGTCTCCAAGGGCAGCCCTGTTTAAAACTCAGCACAGCAGTCTAGTCCCACAGGCTACAGAAGTGCGGACCGACAGTACGCCGCTACTAGGAATCCCCCTGAGTTCCCTCCTTAAATCTTCCTAGAAGCAGACCGCACTGTTTCTAACAGGCAGATACATTTCTCAGAGCACAAAGCGAGAGCCGTGAGCCCAAGGTCTGCACAAAGAGTCTAAAATAGTCTAGCTGGGAGCCTGTTCTACTTCCATCGGGCTAAATTGAATCCAGCATGAGATAAAGCCCAGGTGCGCACGCCTCCTCTTGGATATCCCCCCCACCCCCCGAAAATGCATTTCTGACTCACTTCCAATCTCTTGGGGTTTCTGGCAGGAGGCATCAAAGGAAAGCAACGGAACAGGGGGAGGATTTCAAACGGCGGCAGAACAATTGGCTTAACCTGGATTGCGCTTTTTTGGTGTGTTTTGTGTGTTTTCACAGCATGTGTGAAATCCCATCCCGCAGCCGGTCTGATCAAGAGGGGAGGGGCTGGGGGGGGGGAAGATAGGCAAGCAGAGTTGATTTTTTCATACCCCACTTTTCACACTCTTTTAAGGTTTCTCATCACCTTCCCCCATCCTGCAGCAGAAACCTGGGGAAACAGGTGGGGCTGAGAGAGTTCCGAGAGAACTGTGACTGGCCCAAGGAAAGAGGAAGAGAAAATACTCAGCAGCACAGTCCCAGGGGAAGAGGGGGGCTTTGCTGGCAAAGAGGGTCCCTGGCCAAGGGAGAGCCGCGAAGAAAGGGTTTCCAGGGAGACAGACAGCGGGGTGTAGTGGTTAAGAGCGGTGGACTCCGATCTGGAGAACCGGGTTTGATTCCCCGCTCCTCCACACGAGGAGCGGACGCTTATCCGGTGAACTGGATTTGTTCCCCCACTCCTACACATGAAGCCCGCTTGGGTGACCTTGGCCCAGTCACAGTTCTCTCAGGACTCTTTCAGCCCCTCAAGGTATCTGATGTGGGGAGAGGAAGGGAAAGGAGTTTGGCAAGCTTGAGTTTCTTCACAAGAGGGAAAGGCAGTGTATAAATCTGAATTCCTCCTCCTCCTCCTCTTCTTCTTCTTCGGTCACTTGCCGTGGAAAACTGTAGTTCCAAGGTAGCTGTTTCTGAATCGCACACATCCCGTATATAGTTTCCTACTCTCCACAATTCTCTCCCTGGCCTCTAGGCAGAGTTGAGGGTTGCCACCCCCCAGGTGAGGTCTGGAGAACTCCCAAAACGACAACTGATCTCCAGGTGACAGAAATCTAGCCCAAAAGTACAACGGACGAATCCTTCCAACTTATGTCACTTTTTGGATTTTCACTGAAGGGATGTCACTTGGTTCAGAGACTTTGTGCTCTGGGTCTATTTTGGGATCCTGTTTGCAATGCGTTATCCACGTTTTGTATTTTTCTTTATTGTTGGTCTTTCGCCGGCAGACTTTTAAATTATTTCTATTAAGGGCATCGTTTTAACGCTGTTCTTTGAGCCAGACAGAGGTTTCCTTTTTTGTAATATTTACACTGTTTCTGGCTCAGCTTGTATACTGAACCCTATAAAAGTGCCCGGAACAGCACGACCTCATTTAAGAACAACAGCTCCCCAGCCAAAGCTAAGAACATAAGAACAAGCCAGCTGGATCAGACCAGAGTCCATCTAGTCCAGCTCTCTGCTACTCGCAGTGGCCCACCAGGTGCCTTTGGGAGCTCACCTGCAGGAGGTGAAAGCAATGGCCTTCTGCGGCTGTTGCTCCCGAGCACCTGGACTGTTAAGGCATTTGCAATCTCAAATTAAAGAGGATAAAGATTGGTAGCCATAGATCGACTTCTCCTCCATAAATCTGTCCAAGCCCTTTTTAAAGCTATCCAGGTGAGTGGCCATCACCACCTCCTGTGGCAGCATATTCCAAACACCAATCACACGTTGCGTGAAGAAGTGTTTCCTTTTATTAGTCCTAATTCTTTCGGACTTGGGAAAAGCCCTGGAAGTCAGAATACTTGGGGAGCCAGCTGATCGGGAGAAAAATGCACCCCCTTCTCCATCTTGCACACGAGCGTGAGAACACACATTTTTTTTAAAAAAAAACCTATTTTGCTCCACTATGGCAGACGTGCAGAGTTACGGCAAAGATCTAGAAGGGAGGGGGTGAGAAGGCTGGGGAGCGATTAATAAAATGCTCGAGCAGGCAGGGCAGAGACGAAGCAGATGGCTCCGGCAACCTCTTCCCAACTGCGCGAGCCGTGCTCCGTGGGGGCAGGGCTCAGATGCGCCAGGCACGGCCGAGAGCCCCGCGGCGAACGGCTGGACCAGTTTGGGCCCACAGTGCCCTCGGCAAAGCGGGGCTGGCCTGCCAGAAGCATGTACCGCGCTCCAGTTGCAACATCCCCAAACCAGGGGAAAGATGTGCTAATCGCATGCTAGAATGTTGACGATTTGTGGTCCTTAAGAACATAAGAAAGAGCCTGCTGGATCAGACCAGAGTCCATCTAGTCCAGCACTCTGCTACTCGCAGTGGCCCACCAGGTGCCTTTGGGAGCTCACCTGTAGGATGTGAAAGCAATGGCCTTCTGCTGCTGCTGTTCCCAAGCACCTGGTCTGCTCAGGCATTTGCAATCTCAGATCAAGGAGGATCAAGATTGGGAGCCAGAGATCGACTTCTCCTCCATAAAATCACATGTCCAAGCCATGCCTTTAAAGCTAATATCCAAGGAGTAGGTCACATGCCTACCTCCCTGTGGCTTGCATGATTCCTAAAACACCAATCACACGCCGCATGAAGAAGTGAGCACCTTTTATTAGTCCTAATTCTTCCCCCCTGCATTTTCAATGGATGCCCCCTGGTTTCTAGTATTGACAGGAGAAAGAGAGAAAAATTTCTCACAGCGGAATGAAGAAAACGGATGGTGGAGCCGGAGCCCGGAACAGCCCAAGAAGGAAATGGCCCCAGGCCCGGAATGGCAGGACAGAAAGAATCAAGGATCCCCTGTCCAGAACCAGATCCCTGACCGACATAACGAGTGGAAAGGACCACAGCCATGCACAGGGACACACGAATTATCTGAAAGAAAGACAAGGATAAATGGATCGCGACCAGGAAGGAAATGGAAGGGATGGAATGACGACAAATGGAAAGAGCCGAGGAAATGATTCAGCCAGACGGCATGGACGAACAACAAGGACCGACCGACACCCGGGAGAAAGGAAGCAGGCGGAGGACAAGGACCAGGACCACAGAAAAGAAGCCCCAGGAACGGAGCCGACCAGACACCGGTGGACCTCCCAGATCCCAACCACTGACCAGGACCCAGACCAATCGGAAGAATCGATCCCACACGGATTTAAGGATCCAGGCCCCATCGGAGTGGATCCACGAACCAACCAATCCCACGATCCCAACACACAGAGGCATGGAAACGCATGGAAGGCACATGGAGGCATGGAGGGGTGGCATGTGGTGACAAGAGGACACATGGAGGGTGGTATGCATGGAGGCATGAAAAAATGGAGGGTATGGAGGAGGGTGGTATGGAAGGGGAGGGGAGGGTGGTGAAGGAGGGGTGGAGGTGGTGGAAGGAGGGTGGAGGAAGGAGGGGTGGTATATGTGGGGGTGGAGGGAAGGAAGGTGGAGGGGGGGGTGGCAGTGGAGGGGGTGGGGGAGAATGGAGGAAGGGGGAGGAGGGAGGGGAGGGAGGAGGTGAGGTGGCAAGGGGAGGGGAGGTGAGGGGGTGAGGGTGGCATGGGGGAGGAGGAGGAGGGGTGGCAGAAGGGGAGGGGAGAGGAGGGTGGCAAGGAGGTGAGGGGTGGCACAAGGGGAGGGGAGATGAGGAGGAGACGAGGGAGGGAGGCATGGGGAGGGGAGGTGAGGAGGTGAGGGTGAGGGTGAGGGTGGAGGCACAAAGGAGGAGGAGGTGAGGCACATGCAAGTGGAGGTGGCATGCAAGTGGAGGGAGGAAGGTGGCATGGTGAGGAAAATAAAGGACAGATCACATCCCAGGACCCCACTGCCAAGGTGGAGGGAGAAACAGCCACAAGAGTGTGTACTGGACGCATGGACACGAAAGGAACAGACAGACAAACGATCCCACAAAGAGGCCACACCCGGAGGAATGTAGACAGGACCAGGCAACCAACCGGACCCCAGCACCCAGGAAAATCACCGGAGGCATGCAGTGCCTGCCAGGCCACGACCGGAAGAGCCATGGAAGATGAAGGATAAACAAAATCTGGCATCATAACACGCCAGAGATGCTGGAGCTGGACCCCACCACACGGAACGAATCATCATGACCATAATCCCACCAAGGTGGAATCAGGACCTGTCAATCTGGAGCAGCAGACGACCCAGCACAGGCCAATCCAGAGACAGAGCCATCCCAGCATGATGCCAGTGGACATGGAATCCATCACATCTGGAGGCCACGAGCCGGATGACCATGACCCAGAGAACGGATGATCCCAGAAATCACGTGGAATCAGGCAGCACAAGGAATGGACCAGACAGCACCACAGGAAACCACACAGACACACAAGGACACAGAGGTATTTAACGGCAGGAACGGAAGCCGAGCGACCACACACGCATGGACACAGCAGCTGACCGACCACAGTGAGAGAATCGACAGTGGAGACCGAAACCACAGAGCCGAAACCGAAGAGAGCACGGCAGAGCAGGTGACCCGGAGGAACTGGCCGCCAGAAGGAAGTGCGGAGGATGGGAGAGAAAGTGGAATCCGCCGGGTGGTGAGTGAAAGCCGTGGCACGGAGGGGAACTGGCTTTGAAGCCGGAAGGAGTGTGGAATCCCAGAAGTGGACCGACCACACACAGGAGGTGACAGTGGAGGAAGAGCCGGTCCTCCCGACCCTGCCCAGTTTATCAGGCCAGAAAAGGGGTTCCAGATAACAGATTATTCCCATTAACCAGTCAAACACAAAAGGGAGGGAAGCTACCCAGGGATTCTGGTAGGCTGCAAGGAATATACACAAAGGGTTTTCGCACTTCTGAGGACAAGAAAAGCTGTCTTCCATCTCTCTCCTACTACCGAGACCCCGCTTCAGAACGGAATCCTGCGTCACTCTCCATCAACCACCTTTCTGCCACTCAAACATAGGTTTGCCTCTTCCAAACAGTTGTGTAGCTGTTGGGCTTCTTTTCTAATTAAATAAAAAGCAGTCCGATCCCGCCAGGGGTTCTGCTCTGCTCGTTCTTCACAAAGGAAGCGTGCTCGGCAAAACGAGCGGCCGCTCAGCGAGGCTCAGCACGGATATTATTTGCACAGGTTCTTACGCAACAGCCGGGCAGCTGACTCCAGAATTTCCTCTTCCCATAAGGGAGAGAGCATGTTCAGGCATTGGCAATCGCCACGGCCGGGTGTGCTGGGTTTGAGGGGAGCTCCTGGGCAACGCGAAGGCTCACGTAGCCGCGTGATCGGGCGGAGGCACGCCGACGCAGCTTCGCGGCCAGCCTGGCTTGGCTCCCTCACGCCGGGCTTCATCCGGGGCACACAAGCCGCTCTGACCACTAGGACTGGCCCCCACTGCTCACGCGCCCGTTCTCTCCCTCTGCGGGCGGCAGCTGAGCGTAACAGCCCTCAATCAAACCAGCGTGGTGCAGTCGTTAAGAGCAGGTTGACTCTAATCTGGAGAACTGGGTTCGATTCCCCACTCCTCCACCTGAGTGGCAGAGGCTTATCTGGTGAACGGGATGTGTTTCCGCACTCCGACATTCCTGCTGGGTGACACCTTGGGCTAGTCGCAGTTCTCTCTGAACTCTCTCAGCCCCACCTGCCTCTGGCCAAGGTGTCTGTGGTGGTGGGGAGAGGAAGGGGAAGAGGAGCTTGGAAGCCAACCTTGAGTCTCCTTAAAGAAGAGAAAGGTGGGGGTATAAATCCAAACTCTTCTTCTGGTTGTAATTGGGTTTTCGGGCTGTGTGGCGTGAGGGTCACCTGGTGGATCTTGTTCCTAACGTTTCGCCGGCATCTGTGGCTGGCATCTTCAGAGGTGTATCACAGAAAGAAGTCTGTTACACCAGTCTGCCAGCCACAGATGCAGGCAAAACATTAGGAATAAGATCCACCAGACCACGGCCACACAGCCCGGAAAACCCACCACAACCAGTTGAATGCAGCCACGAAAGCCTTCTTCTTCTTCTTAAGCATCCGTTAATATTGCCGGATGCCGTTACGGCTCTGCTCAGCTTGCTCCCAGCCACCCACAGTCCTCTGGGAAGTTTCCTAGCAAGTTAAAGGTCGGCTCTTGCCCCTAACCCTAATCCTACGCTTGGGTGCAAAACGGCCAGTTAGCAGGAAGCTACAAACTCGGCCACGACCAGCTTCACACTCACAGCTCCGCACGGAATCTGGCAGCTCGTCCTTGCCGATGGCTTCCGCTTCCAGTCGTGACTCCTTCATCTGGGAGAGAAAGAGGGATCGGTCATTGCTCAGTGGCCTTCCGGTCGCTGGCTTGACCTGCTTTGATTGTGTGTTCCTGCATTGCAAGGGGTTGGACTTGATGGCCCTTGGGGTCTCTCCCAACTCTATGATTCTATGCCCACTGTCAGTCCTATGCATCACTCAGTGGGCACACCTAACACCCTACAGCACAGGTGTCAAACTCGCGGCCCTCCAGATGTTATGGACTACAGTTCCCATCATCCCCCGCCAGCATGATGCTGGCAAGGGATGATGGGAACTATAGTCCATATCTGGAGGGACGTGAGTTTGACACCTATGCCCTACAGCACAGGTGTCAAACTCGCACCCCTCCAGATGTTATGGACTACAGTTCCCATCATCCCCATGCCAGCATTGTGCTGGCAGGGGATGATGGGAACTGTAGTCCATATCTGGAGGGCCGCGAGTTTGACACCACTGACCCTACAGTAACTTGGATACTTTATTTTTTTTTTGGCATTAGCCTTTTATTCCGCATCACTACCAGCTGTGCCAGAGCTCTAGAGAGCCAGCGGGGCGTAGTGATTAAGAGCAGTGGACTCTAACCTGGAGAACCGAGTTCGATTCCCCACTCCTTCACATGAGCGGCAGACTCTTATCTGGCGACCCAGATTTGTTTCCACACTCCTACATTCCTGCTGGGTGACCTTGGGCTAGTCACGGTTCTCTCCGAACTCTCTCAGCCTCATCTACCTCGCCAAATTTACGTTGAGGGGAAAGGAAAGTCACTTGCTGTAAGGAAGCCCGTAAGCTACACCCGCAGACGAGAGCATCCTCCCATTGGGCCAGCTTCCCAGATTCTGACAATCCGTTCTCCTCCAGACCCCAAAGATCTCCCCAAAGGAATGCTTTGATTGTGTGTTCCTGCATGGCAGGGGGCTTGACTTGATGGCCCTTGGGGGTCTCTTCTAACTCTACGATTCTATGATCCAGCTGAACTGTAAGTACTAAAAGCCAGCAACAGAACGATCTGCCATAAATCCACCCAACGCTGTTCTACAGCTGCTGCCGCTTTGTCTTGTGACAGTGAGTTCCAGAGACAAACACCCTTTGCCTTAATCTGCAGCCTGTGTACTGCGGCGGCCAAACTTTGTTCTTGTGTACCTTTATCTGTTCTTTGAGGTACTCCGCTCGCCCCATCAGAGTTTGGACCTGCCAACACAAAACCGGCTGTGAGTTGCATCAGTTTAGGGGAAAACAGACAACAGAGCAGTGGTGGCGAACCTATGGCACTCCAGATGTTCACGGACTACAATTCCCATCAGCCCCTGCCAGCATGGCCAATTGGCTGATGGGAATTGTAGTCCATGAACATCTGGAGTGCCATAGGTTCGCCACCACGGACTTAGAGCATATGTGTCAAACTGAGGCCCTCCAGGTGTTCATGGACTACGATTCCCATCAGTCCGTGCCAGCAGGGCTAATTGGCCATGCTAGCAGGGGCTGCTGGGAATAGTAGTCCATGAACATCTGGAGGGCCTCAGTTTGACACCTATAACTTAAGAGGGTGCCAGGTGGAGTACGAAAGGTTACCAAGTCTACAGTGTACAGGGCAAAATGAGGCTTTCAAGGAGGGGAGGAATTATTTTTACAGCATAGTGTAGTGGTTAAGACTGGTGGACTCTTATCTGGTGAACTGGATTTGTTTCCACACACCTACGTTCCTGCTGGGTGACCTTGGGCTAGTCACAGTTCTCTCTGAACTCTCTCAGCCCCACCGACCTCACAGGGTGTCTGTTGTGGGGAGAGGAAGGGAAAGGAGCTTGTAAGCCCCTTTGAGTCTCCGTACAGGAGAGAAAGGTGGGATATAAATCCGAATTCTGCTTCTTCTTTTTCTACGACCATTCTGTAAACAGATGCTTTCATTTCCCATCAGCCCCCAGGCACAAAACAAAACACAATCCAGCCCATACCTCTGCATGCAGCAACTCCCTTCTTCGGCCTGCAGGCTCAGCTGGAGGTGGAAAAAGAGAACGTTTAGACAGAAGGAACCGGGAGGGTCCACGTGCTTGCCAACTCTGGGTTAGGCATTCCTGGAGTTTTAAGGGGTGGAGCCTCTGGGAGGGCAAAGTTTGGGGAAAGGAGGGAGCTCGACAGGAACATGGACTCATAAGTGTCTATGCTCCAAAGTTGTCACTTCCTCTGTATGGAAAAATGTATTTCTAATATTGGGGTGCTGTGTGGTTTCCGGGCTGTACGGCCGTGTTCTAGCAGCATTCTCTCCTGACGTTTCGCCTGCATCTGTGGCTGGCATCTTCAGAGGATCTGAAGATGCCAGCCACAGATGCAGGCGAAACGTCAGGAAAGAATGCTGCTAGAACACGGCCATACAGCCTGGAAACCACACAGCACCCCAGTGATTCCGGCCGTGAAAGCCTTCGACAATATATTTCTAATATTATTCGCTTTCATGATATTCTTAAAATGTTCTCACGCACGAAACAAACGAACAAAACATACAAACGTACAATAACAACACAACCCACGACTCATCGTCGATCGACTTCCAGCTATCCAGCTAGATCCATGCCTAGGTGTTTGTTTTGATGTGTTATTGATGAAAAAAAAATTATTGTGAACCCCCCTCCCCCCACAAGGTGTAATTTCTTCCAGATCAACTAATCTGTGTTGTCTGGGAGTTCAGTTGCCATTCCAGGAGAACAAGGTAGCAACGACAGACCAGACCGAAAAAGAGACCTAGCCCCATGGTTTGGCTTTGATAGTCAACAGTTGACAGTCGACAGTTGTCATTTCAGCCTTGACCCAGAAGGTAGCAACGAAAGTCCAGACCAAAAAAGAGACCTAGCCCCATGGTTTGGCTTTGATAGTCAACAGTTGACAGTCGATAGTTGTCATTCCAGTCTTGACCTAGAAGGTAGCAATGAAAGTCCAGACCGAAAAAGAGACTGTGGCCCTTTCACATAGCGAAAGGGCCGGCAAAGTTTCTGCACCGGTGCAGGAATTCTGCCGGTGGTAGGGCGTTCGCCGCCTCGCGACAGCAGCGTCAAGCAGCGCCCTGAGTGAGGCCGGCGCGGGAGCAGCCTCTTCCCGTCCCTCTCCCACTCACCTCGCTAAGCCTTTGTCGCTCTCTGCTGAACTCCTAAGGAATCACGACGCTCACTGCCCTCAGGCACTCCAGGGGTCGGAGGGACAGCCAGGGAGGGTCTCAGCAGTCCCAGTAGAGTCGGAGGAACAGCTTAGGAGGAGGTCTCAGCAGCCCTGGGTAGTAGAGCCGGCCAAAGCTGGGGCTACACGAGGGTGAGTGGGAGAGGGATTTGGGGAACATGCGGTCATCCCCGGCGGGTGCTGCTCGCGACCGCATACCGCCGCGGGAATGCGCTTGCTTTCTTCCAAAAAAAAACCTCCTCCAGGTTTTTGGAGGTGGCCTGATGCTGCCCTGGGGTGGTGGGAGGGAGCCAGGCTGGGCGCCAAGCTGGCGCTTTGGGCTTAGCCGGGCCAGGTGAACGGGCTCCCTGAGGACGGGCGCTTTTGCCGTCTCCCCAGGGCCAAGCCCTCATCAGGCCGCCTGCGCAAAGGGCCCTAGCCCCCATGGATTTTGGCTTCTTGGACAGCTTCCACAGTCCGGAAACTCACAAACAGTGTTAGGAGAGGTTTTCATCTGGCTGCTGGCTAATTGTGCATTTGTTACCACGGTATTTATTGATCAGCCCATTCACAAGGTTCCCTCCAGTAGCAAACCCCACCCGGGGATCCCCTTACCTGCTAACATGAGCAAGAGTTCCCCCAGGCCCTGCTGGTACAACTCGAGCGTGTCGCCGTCGTCGCCGCCTTCCTCCTCCTGGAACGGAGACAGAGAAAAGTTCCGGCGCATCCGGGAACAGAAGCGCTTCTGCCAGAAACAGAGAGCCGGGGGAACGTGACCGACGCAAGAAGCAGCTGGAGGAGAGGACCAGATGGATCCCGACCAGAAATAGCTCCTTACCAGAAGCAACGCGCAGGGACAGACAGTCCTCGTGCACATCCCGCCCCCGGCACCGATTCCCGGCTCCAGTGCCGGGTTTCAAACGTTGCCAGGGCTTGGGAAACCAAACACAAACAAGGTGCTGGAGTTTCCATCAGGTTCTCCAACGTTAGCTTTCCGGGGTGCTGTTATGGTTACACCCGAAGGGTCTAGGTGCGAGAGCAGCATTTCTGTTTGCGTGTGTGAATTTCTGCCGATTTCTGTCTCTTGCTGCAGACCCTCATGCCATTCCTCAGAGGGTCACGACAGAAGGGTCAATCAAATGCTATTAATTTTAGCAAACGATAATCGCCTCTTTTGCTATTAAAACGAAGTGTGATGCGGTTGATTCTTATAGTCCCATTTTGTTAGGAATAATCAGATTCTGTGTTGGGTTCATGTAATTACCATTCTTCAGGTTTTTAGGTTTAATGTTTTTAATGAGTGTCAGGTTGTTAAAACTAGTCATAGTTAACTGAACCACTCTCTGAAAAGCAAACTTGCCATCAGATGTAGATTTTAGTATGTGTTTTCATATTTTGTATCTTAAACTTTTTAGGCTAAATGTTTCTTCGGGCTATTGATGGTTTATGACTATGTATGCGTATATGGCCTTTGGCTAATGAACGTTGATTGATTGATTGATTGATTGATTGATTGATTGATTGATTGATTGATTGATTGATTGACAGAAGGGGCAGCAGGGGCAGCAGGGGAATCAGGTTCCAAGACTTACACCTGCCTCCAATTTTGCCTCCCCCGAACGACTCACCTTCGCCACAGCCGCCGCCGCCACTTCCAACGCTGCGTAAAGACGAGGCTTGCTCTTCGACATCTCTGAGACAAATTGAAAACGAGCGTGAGTCAGCGAGGGAAGGACTTGATCTCTCCAAGAAAGGGACGGAAAGACTTCACGAGCCGATAAGGTCCGCATGTTCTGTTCAGCGCCCTTTCACCCACTCCCAGGGCCCTGATCCACACCAGAGGCGCCAACAGCACTGGCATTAAACTGAGAACACGCCAAGTCTAGTCTTACCTGGCCAAAAAAGCTAGAGCAGGCATGGGAACAGCTGTAGCGGAATTTTCCGAGGTTGAACAACTCGATATAGATTGCAATGATGCGTAACTATACATAGGCAATTATGTGCAAGCAATGGGATGTGGGACACTCCCGGGAACTCCCCAACTCAGCCGGGGGGGCGGGGGGAAGAGACTTGGGGTTGTCTGGGCGAGAAATACACAGCAGGGGCTTGGGTGGGTCTTGCCAGCACAATAAATAGAACAGATACAGGCATCTATCTCTTCTATCTAGTTTGAGCATCTGGAGATAAGGGCTGTGAAGTTGCCCCCCCTGGTGGCCAGAAGGCAGCATCAGCGTCAATTATCACCATCAGGAAGGGGAAGACGCGGCTTTACGTGCAGAAGGTCACCGGTTCGACCCCTGGCAGGTCCCGTTAAAAGGACCAGGCGACGTGAGAGGCGTCTTTTGCCGGAGAACCCAGAGAGCGGCTGCCGGTCAGAGTAGACATTACTGGCCTTGATGGACCAAGCTGTATAAGGCAGCCTCATAGGCACATGTGAGCCCTCTAGGGCAGTGGTGGCGAACCTATGGCACGGGTGCCAGAGGTGGCACTCCAGAGTTCTCCTCTGTAAGCAAGTACCCATGCACAGAGTCTCGGCTGGGGAGTAGTTGAAAATCAGCTTCCACCACATCTAGGGCTGACCTGATCCGGGCCAAGTACCTATGTAGGTAACCCTGTTAAGTGGTGTTAAATCCCACTGATGTCATGGGAAGAACTAAAGCGCAATCCTTTACCTGTGAGTAAGCTCAGTTGCTGGCAATGGGGGCTTGCTTCTAAACCCTCCTAGGGTCGTGATTCACCCATTCGAAGCATTGTACAGTTGCTTCAAAGCAAAGCCACCGACTATCACCAAGCTTACTCCAGAGTAATGTGGGCGCGGCTCTGGAGCTACAACCGCTTTTCTAAACTAAAACCTCAGTATCCAGGGTTAAAATTGCTGTGTTGGCACTTTTATGAGCAAATAAGTGGGTTTTTTGGGGTTGCAGCTTGGGCACTCGGTCACTTAAAAGGTTCGCTTATCAATGTTTAGTAGTAGGGATGGCCTTTGCACTCCAGATGTTATGGACTACAATTCCCATCAGCCCCTACAATTGGCCATGCTGGCAGGGGCTGATGGGAATTGTAGTCCATAACATCTGGAGTGCCAAAGGTTCGCCACCACAGCTCTAGGGGGTTTCTGAGCTATGTCAGCCTTGGAGGGATCCCAGACGGCCAGGTGGTTTTGGCTGCAGCTGTGCTTCCCCTCCGGGGCTTACCTTTTAGGATGTCCCTTTCAGGATGTCCCTGCTGCAGGAGAACTTTGTTACTGGAGGCCACCAGGACCTTGAGCTGCTCGGCCCGCGAGATGTACTGGCTCACCTAAGCCCCAGGAAACAAGGCAGAACAGCAGCTCAGCATCCTGCCAAGGTAACACACACAGAGAGAGTTCCGGCTCACACCAATCCCACCCTTTCCAACGATTGCAGAGAGGGGCCCACCGACTCACCTTAGCCCTGATCGCTTCCTTCCTGCGGGCATCCACTTCATCTGAGAAAGACAAGAAGAAGAGAAGAAGAGTTTGGATTTATATTCCCCCTTTCTCTCCTGTGCAGCAGTGGCGTAGGAGGTGAAGAGCTCTCACAGAGGACCTGGAGGGGAATCGGTTGATTCTAGTCAGCCGCTGAGTTGTGGAAGTTATCTGGGGGGAATTAGACACTTGCACTTCCCACACACGCCAGCTGGGTGACCTGGGCTAGTCACAGCTTCTCGAGCTCTCTCAGTTCTAACTACTCAAGGAGCCAGGAGGGCAGGGATATTGTCGCAGCCTTGAGTCTCCTGCAGGAGAGAAGAAGGATATAAATCCAAACTCTCTCTTCTTCTGTAGGAGACCTCAGCAAAGGCTCACAATCTCTTGCCCTTCCCTCACAACAAACACCCCAGAGGTGGGTGGGCCTGAGAGAGCTCCAAAGAACTGTGACTAGCCCAAGGTCACCCAGCTGGCATGTGTGGGAGTGCACAGGTTAATCTGAATTCCCCCAGACAGTTTCCACACAGCCTTTTCAGGCGGCAGAGCTGGGACCCAAACCCAGTTCCTTCCAGGACAGAGCCACCTGCTCTTTCACCACTTACTGCCAAGCTGCTCCTAGAGAGAAACCTATTTAAAAGATTTAGATGCCTGCTCCTCTTCAAAGCATCTCAGGACCCCAAGGTGGCTAGCAGTACCATGAAAAATATTTCACAAATTATTTTATTTAAAAGATTTAGATTTTTAAAAAAATTAAGATTTAAATTAATTATTTAAAAGATTTAAGCGTCTGCTCTTCTTCGGAGCGCCTCCGAAGTGCTCCGAAGAAGCACTTCTGTGCAAAGTCTGCAGCTCCTATTGCCGGCGGTGTAAAGGCGTAAAAACATTTTACAAAGTGAAACGTTAAAAACAGCTCGAGTGTTTGCAGGATAGCGCTGACACTGATTTTTAGCATGGTTTTAAGATGCTCAAGCGATTACACCGCCGGCAATAGGAGCTGCAGCCAAAATGTGGCTGTGAAATGTATGGAAATCACCACCGGCGCTTTGATAAGGTTTGAACAAGCCACATAGAATCGTAGAGTTGGAAGAGACCTCAAGGGCTATCAAGTCCAACCCCCTGCCATGCAGGAACACACAATCAAAGCACTCCTGACAGATGGCCACCCAGCCTCTCTTTCAAAACCTCCAAGGAAGAAAACTCCACCACACTCCGAGGTAGTGCTTTCCACTGTCAATAGCCCTGACAGTCAGGAAGTTTTTCCTGATGTTTAGGTGGAATCTCTTTTCCTTCATCTTGAACCCATGACTCCTGGTCCTCATCTCTGGAGCAGCAGAAAACAAGTTGGAAGAGACCCTCAAAGGTCATCAAGTCCAGCCCCTTACAATGCAGGAACACACCATCAAAGCACTCCTGACAGATGGCCATTGAGCCTCTTTAAAACCTCCACAGAAGGAGCGACTCCATCACACTGAGGTACTCGCAACTGGCAAACAGCCCTGACTACTGTGGGGAAGTTATTCCTTTTTGATGTTTAGGTGGAATCTTTTCCTTCCCCTTTGAACGCATGACTCCTGGTCCTAGTCTCTGGAGTCTAAGAAAACAAGCTTGCTCCTCATCAGCTAAAATGGTTGCAGCCAAAATTATTGCAGAAGGACAAGTACGGAGAACCCACGACCCACCCATACCCTGGAACCACTTCTAGAGGGCAAACTGATGCTATCTCACAAGCATATGGTTTCTAGAAGCTTGTTCCGCTTACTTCTGGAGTAGAGAGGCACTTGGAAAGAGAAAATGACACTCATTGTTAGGGCATGTGGGACGAAATATTCCAAGGCCTTCGAATAGAGCGACAGGGCGGTCGGATAGTTCCCTTCTTGGTCCTTCTTCACCGCTTCCGTGACAAGCAAAGTCTGCAGAAGATCGAGAAGAAGAAGAGTTTGGATCAGGGGTTCGAGGGTTCTCAAACATGGCCTCCAGATAGACTACAATTCCCATGAGCCCTACCACTTGGCCATGCTGGCAGGGGCTGATGGGAATTGTAGTCCGTTAACATCTGGAGGGCCATAGTTTGAAGACCCCTGGTTTGGATTTATATCCCCCCTTTCTCTCCTGTCGGGAGACTCAAAGGGGCTGACAATCTCCTTTCCCAAGGACGGATTTATGGGAGAGCGGACCACATGCCTGTCAGGATTCGAACTCACTGCTTTGTCCAGACTGTCGGCGCTGGGCATGTGCTCCATGTCCACGAAAGGGTGGGCGAAAAACTCCTGGAAGGAGATGCGCTGCTGGGGGTCCCGCTTCAGGAGGCGTTGCAGGAGGTCCCGGCACTCCGGCGAGAGCCGCGGGCGGGTGGGGGAGCTGGAAGCTTAAAGGCAGCAGGGAAGGCCCCAGCCTGCGGTCCAAAGCCGCCCATGGGTTTCCTCCACGAGGGAACTCCAGAGCTAAACTGCTTCTTTGGCCAGCACCTCTGCCTGCTTACTCCTCGATGGGCTGGTCGCTGCGGATCTTGTCCTCCAGCTCGGTGAACGACTTTGAAGCAAAGGGGGGTCTCCCGAACAGGGCCTCTAGGATGGGAAAGAAGCCCCCCCGGGGCAAGACTCTTAGGCCCCTTCCGCAAGACACAAAATAATGCTTTCAAAACCACTTTCTACAATTACTGCAAGTGGATTTTTGCCATTCAAGATAGCTTCAAGAGCACCTGAAAGCAGTTTGAAAGTGCAATATTCTGCATGTGCGGAATGAGCCTTATTTATTTACTTCATTTCTACTCCACCTTTCTCCCCAACGTTCATCCTCCTCCCCCCCCTTCATTTTATTCTCACAACACACCTGCAAGGTAGGCGAGGCCATGTGACGGACCCAAGATCACCCAAGTGAACCTGGGTGTGCCAGATCTGAGGCCAACATAGTAACCCCCACACCACGTTCAAAAGATGGGAGAGCTTTTCAGAAGGTGTTAGAATTGGCACGCATGTGGCCAATTCTCACCACCCTGATATTCAGTAATAATCCTCGCGGGAAGAGGGTTTGTTGCTATTAAAGGCTGTGGTCTTTTAGTTCCGATCTTTGCCATACAACAAGAAGAAGAGTTTGGATTTATATCCCCCCTTTCTCACCTGTAAGGAGACTCAAAGGGGCTGACAATCTCCTTTCCCTTCCCCTCCTCCACAACAAACACCCTGTGAGTATGGAAGCGGGGCTGAGAGAGCTCCGAACAGTGACTAGCCCAGAGACCGAAAGTGCCCAAATCTGCAAACCCAAAACCTAATTTCTATTTATTGCAAAGTGCCACCACAATTTCACCTTGGAATACTGAGGTTCTTAGGCTTTAGGAAAAAAACGGTTGGCTCCGCAGGAGCCTGTTAGCTTGGTGGTAGTCGGTGGTTTTGTTTCTTTGAAGTAATCCATGCAACACTATGCAACACTTCAATTGGTGAATCACTTACCCTCTAGGGAGGGTTTACTTCCAGAAGCAAAGCCTCATTGCTGTGCAGCAACCGAAAGCTTCACTCCTATGTAAAGGATCGCGCTTTACTTCTTGGCATGAAAAAAATCAGTGGGGTTTAATACGCTTAACAGGGTTACCTACACTGCTTCCCCAAAACTAGGTCTTAGGTTTAATGCTAATAATCGAGCCAAGGCTACTAGGCCAGATGTGGGGGGCACCTACAGAGAGGGCTCTGAGGCCACCATCAAGGACTCCGGCACCTCGAGCAGTGGTTCACACCACTGGACTATTAGCCTCCAAGGTCTCCTAGCTGGCGTGGTGCTGAGAGTGCACAAGCTAATCTGGTTCCCCAGATAAGCCTCCACAGCTCAAGCGCAGAGCTGGGAATCAAACCCAGTTCCCTCCAGATGAGAGTGCAACCTGCTCTAACCCCTACACCACGCTTGGCTGGTTAAGAGTCAGGACGCACCCAACTAGTGCTAGAAAACCGTTCTATCTTATTCAAAAAAAATTTGCTTCCTTGCCTCCAATTCGCCCCTGGGGCATGCTGGTGGTGGTGGAAAGTGCCGTCAAGTCACAAGGTCTCAAGGCAAGAGGTATTTGGAGGTGGTTTCCCATTGCCTGTCACTGGGTCACAAACCCTGGTATTCCTTCAAAAGCAGTGGTGGGATCCAAAAAAATTCTTAGTAACAGGTTCTCATGGTGGTGGGATTCTCAAACTGTGGCGTATGGCCACGGGGCTGGGCTCGGGCATTCCGGGGCCGGGTATTCCTGGGCGGGCTGTGGCAAGGACGCAGCCACTGCGCCGGTCCTGGGCAGGAAACGAATGCACACAGGCGCAGGTCGCCACGCGACGCCTGTGCGCACTCCTGCTAGGCTCATTGCTTCAAGTTCTCGCGAGACGCTTACTGCTGAGAGGAGGGGTGTAACTAAGGCAAAAAAATCACGTGGCAAAAAATCACCAATGAGTAACCCCCTCTCGGCACACACAAACATTTAGTAACCTACTCTCGGGAACCTGTGAGAACCTGCTGGATCCCACCTCAGCTTCAAAGTCCCCCAACCAAAGGCTAACCAGGACTGACCCTTCTTAGCTTCCGAGATCTGACGGGATCAGGCGAGTCAGTGCTAGAAATCGTCCCGTCTCTGGTCTGACTCACCATAGAGAATCACCCCTACAGACCACAGATCCACACCGGCTGCCGTAGGGACAATTTGCCGCAGACCATCTCTGGAGCCATGGAAGCGGCTGGAAATTCCTCGAGAACGTGCATATCGGGCCTCCAGGGGGGACATATACAGTGCAACTAAAAATCTGGCAGGGGAAAAAGGAACAACCCCAGCCCCAAAGAGCGTGTTACAAGCTAGCTTACACAGGGAATTTTCACCCAGGGTTGATCATTTGTACCTGCAGGTTTTTTTTATATACCATATATACTCGCATATAAGTCGAATTTTTCAGCACATTTTTTGTGCTGAAAAAGCCCCCATCAATTTATGCGCGAGTCAGGTGTATTTAAAAAATTTTTTTAGGGGTTTTATTTTGTCGGCCGCCAGTGGGCGCAATTTTTAGGCTAGCGGCACCAAAATTTCAGGGATTTTTCAAGAGACTCTCCCCTGATGATAACTTCACCACCTGGTTTGGTAAAGTTATGGTCTAGGGGTCCAAAGTTATGGACCCCCGAAGGAGTACCCCATCCCCCCATTGTTTCCAATGGGAGCTTGGACATTAGTGATGGGGCTTTCACATTTTGAGTGATCCATAACTTTGGATTCCCTTGAACCAAACTCTCACCAAACCTGGGTGGTATCACAGGGATAGGATCTTTTGCTGATACCAGCCAGGTTTAGCGATGTTTGGTTTAGGGGGTCCAAAGTTATGGATCCTCAAAATGTAGCTTGCTTGCTTGCTTGCTTGCTTGCTTGCTTGCTTGCTTGCTTGCTTGCTTGCTTGCTTGCTTGCTTGCTTGCTAGGTTAGCCTGGACTATCCAGTTTGAGCTTGCTTGCTTGCTTGCTTGCTTGCTTGCTTGCTTGCTTGCTTGCTTGCTTGCTTGCTTGCTTGCTTGCTTGCTTGCTTGCTTGCTTGCTTGCAAATGGATCCACCAAACCTGGCTGGTATCATCAGGAGGGTCTCCTAAAGATACTCTGAAATGTTGGTACTGCTAACATAAACATTCCTCCCCTGACCAAAAATCCAGTTTTGAAGGATTTTAACTCTTGTGTTTTAGTGTGGCTGCTAATTGAGCTAAGGCTTTTGTACTTCTAAAGTTATTGTTGAGACCATATTGTTTTTGTTGACTCTCTTTTCCACGTACAGAGCTAGTTTACTGTTTTTCTTTGAAATAAATATTCAAAAACATTTAACCCAACCGATGCCTCCATTAAATGTAATTTTTTTTGTATTATCTATTTTATTTTTTTTAGAATTTATCACTTCAGTAGCTGCTGCATTTCCCACCGACTCAATTTATAATGCGTGAGTCGTAATAAGTTTCCCCAGTTTTTGTGCTAAAAATTAGATGTTTCGACTTTCGAGAATAATGACTTTTCGTCTACCATTATATATTCCAGTACTGCGGTATTACGCGGGCCGCATCTATACACCTGGTATATACTGCGTATATGAAAGTGGACGGAAAGTGCATTATTCTGCATGTGCGGAAGGGGCCTCTGTTTCGAAAACTAACAACAATCACGCTGGATAATGCTTTTGAGATAGGTCTGAATAGATTGGCTTTTTAAATGAGATCAGTCACATTATGGGCTTAAGAGCAAAGGCAATGGATCTGCTAGGGGGGGTATCCAGGAAAGGGTAATCGCAGGAGGTTCTTGAGCCCCCCCCCCCCCCCGGGACTTTTTACCTGACCTGCTAGTTTGAGATGAGGCTTATGAAGGGAGCCGAGCAGGATATTCTGAGGTTTGAGATCCAAATGGGAGATGTTCCTTTCGTGTAGAAACTTCAAGGCACAAGCTGGTAGAAGGGAGAGGAAGAAAGTTGAGACAGGGATTGGGAGGCATCGACCCCTTTCTTAGATCCCTTCCACACAAGAAGAACAATGCATTTCCAATCCACTTTCAAGGCGCTTTGCAGCTGGATCTTCCTTGAAGCGGGATAGCAAAAAATCCACCTTGCAAAACCATATCGTGAAAGTGGATTGAAAGTGCATTATTCTGCATGTGCGGAAGGGGCCTTAGTGAAGTCCTGCTAGAGTCTTGAAATTTGCAAATCCTTCTACCCGGATCAAGTTTCCTCAACTCTTTTCGGACATCGGGGGTACCTTTGACCTTGCTTCATATCTCAAGCGTACCCCTGAGGTTCATTTTGATATTTTTTTTGCATTTTGTAGGTTTTTCTCCCGCTTTTGGCCCGTGCTGTAGCGGTGGGAGGGCAGCGGGAGGGAGGAAGTGCATCGCATCAACAGCCGTTAAGAGAGTTTGTTTGCGAATTCGAGGATTGGGGATTTAAAGGGAGAGCTCCCTTTAAATCTACCCCCCCAATCCACACCGAATTTAGGCAAATAAAACAAGGCTGTTTTTCAGTGTTGTTTAAAGGGAGCCCATGAAGCTTCCAACCCCCACCCCCCTTCAAAATCCATTCTGTAGGTGGGGGGGGGGGGGCAGGCGGTACGTGCACATGGTACCCCAGGGTACCATGGAACCCTGGTTGAGAATCACTGTTCTAGATCATAGGCCCTCCAGGTGTTTATGGACTACAATTCCCATCAGCCCATGCCAGCAAAGCCAACTGGCCATGCTAGCAGGGGCTGCTGGGAATCGCAGGCCGTGAACATCTGGAGGGCCCGAGTTTGACACCTATGAACGCTGGCCCCTTTGCAGGCGAGGCGCAGGCTCCTTAGCTCTGGTCTCTCCCCAAACCAGCTGAGCCCTGGTCCTGACAGCATTGACATCAACATCAACCCAAAGGTAAAAGGTTTGTATTCTCAAAGGCTTTCACGGCCGGAATCACTGGGGTGCTGTGTGGTTTCCGGGCTGCGTGGCCGTGTTCTAGCAGCATTCTCTCCTGACGTTTCGCCTGCATCTGTGGCTGGCACCTTCAGAGGATGCTCAGCCCCCCGGTAAAAGGTTTGTTGGCTTGTTTTGCAAGAGCTGAGCAAAAACGCACCCTGCGAGCCAGCAAATTCCCTCCTAGAAGCAAGTACGGTTGGGGGCACCCACAGGCTCAACCAAACTGAAACGTCATTCGCCCGGAACTTGTGCCCTGCTTAACTTCTGAGATCTGATGAGATTAGGTTAGCCTGGCGATCTAGCGAGCTTTGCTTTGCTTGTTTGCTTGCTAGGTTAGCTCTGACTATCTGCTTTGCTTATTTAGCTATTGTTTGCTTTTAGCGAAGCAGCTTAGCGAAGAGTTTGCTGCTTTGCTTGCTTCAAGCGCGTTAGCAAGCAAGGCAAGGCGCAAGCGCGCGCGTTAAGCAAGCAAGCGCGCAGCGCGGCAAGGCAAGTAAGCAAGCAAGCAAGCAAGTAAGCAAGCAAGCGCAAGCAAAGCAAGCGCGTTGCTGCTGCCAGCAAGCGTTAAAGGGCAAGCAAGCAAGCAAGCAAGCGCGCGCTGCTAAAGCAAGGCGCTAAGCAAGCAAGCAAGCAAGCAGCAAGCAAGCAAGCAAGCAAGCAAGCAAGCAAGCAAGCAAGCAAGCGCGTTAAGGCAAGCAGCAAGCAAGGCGTTGCTGCCAGCGCTAGCAGCGCGCAAGCAAGCAAGCAAGCAAGCGCTGCTAAAGCAAGCAAGCAAGCAAGCAAGCAAGCGCGCGCTAAGCAAGCAAGCAAGCAAGCAAGCGCTGCCAGCAAGCAAGCAAGGCTAAGCAAGCAAGCAAGCAAGGGCAAGCAAGGCGAAGCAAGCAAGCAAGCGTTGCTAAAGGGGCAAGGCTAAGCAAAGGCAAGCAAGCAAAGCAAGTGCCAGTTGCTAAAGCAAGCAAGCAAGCAAAGGCTAAGCGCGCGCCAGCGCTACAAGCATACAAGCAAGCAAGCAAGGCTACAAGCAAGCAAGCAAGCAAGCAAGCAATAAAGGCTACAAGCAAGCTACAAGTGCAAGCGAAAAGCAAGCAAGCTTCCAACCTGGATAGTCCAGGGCTAACCTTAGCAAGCAGGGCAAGCAAGCAAGCAAGCAAGCAAGCAAGCAAGCAAGCAAGCAAGCAAGCAAGCAAGCAAGCAAGCAAGCAAGCAAGCAAGCAAGCAAGCAAGCAAGCAAGCAAGCAAGCTCAAACTGGATAGTCCAGGCTAACCTAGCAAGCAAGCAAGCAAGCAAGCAAGCAAGCAAGCAAGCAAGCAAGCAAGCAAGCAAGCAAGGCAAGCAAGCTCAAATTGATAGTCCAGGGCTAACCCTAGCAAGCAAGCAAGCAAGCAAGCAAGCAAGCAAGCAAGGCTACAAGCGCTGTGCTGCTGGGGCGCCAAGCAAGCAAAGCAAGCAAGCAAGGTAAGCAAGGCCAGCAAGCAAGCTCAAACTGGATAGTCCAGGCTAACCTAGCAAGCAAGCAGCGCCAAGCAAGCTCAAACTGGATAGTCCAGGCTAACCTAGCAAGCAAACAAGCAAGCAAGCAAGCAAGCAAGCAAGCAAGCAAGCAAGCAAGCAAGCAAGCAAGCAAGCAAGCAAGCAAGCTTATAGGCCGCCTCATCCCCGAAGGGCTCGAGGCGGCTCACAATATGGCTGTTCTTCAGGACAGCAAATCAAAACAACATAAAACGTATACCTCGCTTTTCTCCTAAACAATGATCCAAAGCAGCTGACGACGCTGCCCTCGGTTTCATCCTCACAACCACCTTCTCCGGTAGCCCAAACGGAGCCAGAATGATTGGCCCAACGTCCCCCAGTAACGTCTCCCTAGCAGAGCGGGGATTCAAATCCGGGTCTCCCAGATCCTAGCCAGACGCTCTAACCACGACGCAGGCTTGCTTACCAAGCTGCTGCAGAAAGATGCGCGCCACCTTCTCAGGGAGTATCCTTCGGGTGTGGATGAAACGGGACAGGTCCCCTCCAGCGCAAAACTCCATGATCAGGTAGATGTTTTCTTTGTCCCACTGCAAGGCAGACACGCTACAAATGGGTTGCTAGAAATGGGATTTTTCTCTCTCTCTCCTCCAAGCATCCCCAAATTACAGCACTGCTCCAGCGTGTACATAACGCGGCTTTTGCATTAAGTTGCCACCCTTTGAAAAGGGCTAGAAAATGGCCCTCCCCAACACAGGAGTGTATCTATGGCAGGGGTGGCCCACCTATGGCACTCCAGATGTTCCTAGACTACAATTCCCATCAGCTCCTGCCAGCATGGCCAATTGGCACCCTGATCTATGGTGTCAGACCGAAAACTTTAGGAATTAAGCAGACAGAAGGAAATTGCAGTTCCCTGTATCGGGATGAATGGATGCAGTTTGGAATTTCAGAGTCCGCTTGAGATATGCAAATGGTCTGGCCTCAGCAGGCACAGCTGGAACAATCAAGAAAACATGGGAAATCTAATAAATGAAGAAGAAGAAGAAGAAGAAGAAGAAGAAGAAGAAGAAGAAGAAGAAGAAGAAGAAGAAGAAGAAGAAGAAGAAGAAGAAGAGTTTGGATTTATATCCCCCCTTTCTCTCCTGTAGGAGACTCGTCACCGTCATTGCCCCCCCCTCACAACAAGCACCCTGTGAGGTAGGTGGGGCTGAGAGAGCTCCGAAGAACTGTGACTAGCCCAAGGTCACCCAGCTGGCGTGTGTGAGGGAGTGCACAGGCTAATCTGAATTCCCCAGATTAGCCTCCACAGCTCAAGCGGCAGAGCGGGGAATCAAACCCGGTTCCTCCAGATTAGAATGCACTTGCTCTTTAACCACTGCGCTACTGCTGCTCAGTGGTTCATATCTGTCCCTCTTTGGTTGTAGTCCTCCATGCCAGTGGGGCCGATCGGCGACTTTTTTTGTTATGTTTGGCATTCCCGCAATGATCCCTCCTTCCTAACCAACATTTTAGAAAAAAAACATTTTCTGTGTATTTTAATGGTATGAATTTTCACTCTGTTAAAATACAAGCAGGCAAGGGGGCCCTCTGACTTGGTAGCCAAAGTCAGCTCTCTTGACCGACCCAGTCTGGGTGCTGGTGAGGTTCGATCCACTACATGCAAGTAGTTGTTCCCTGGAAGTTTGCAAGTTTATACTGCAAGCCGTCTCGAGTTCCTTGGGAGATAGGTGGGGTAGAAATGCAAAATATAAATAAAAATAAATAAACTTCTCGAAGGGGAGAATTATGGTTCTTGTCTGCCAAGGGCATGCGACGTTCCCGCCCCGCTTTGTTCCCCACCTGGAAGTCCTTCAGCTCCACAATGTGCGGATGGCGAACGGTTTTGAGGATCTCGATTTCCGTCAACAGGTTCTCCACGGACGCCTTGTTGAGGGTCTTCTTGCTGACGCACTTGACGGCTACCACCTCCCGGGCGTTCTTCTGCTCAAAAGAAAGAAAGAAAATGATTATGACTCGTCTTGACATGTATATGTTTATATTAGAAAAGTATTGGAACGGAAGGAAATCTTGAATTTTCTTCTATCTTGCTGATTACTTTTTTCAGACGAAACATTTAGAGGGTATTAGAATTTTTAAAAAACAAATGGCGTAAAGTCTAGGCAATTAAGATTCTTTAAAAAGAGGCACTGTTATTTAGTAGGACAGAACTAATCTGGAGAACTGGGTTTGATTCCCCACTCCTCCACCTGAGTGGCGGAAGCTTATCTGGTGAACCAGGTGTGTTTCCACACCCCTACATTCCTGCTGGGTGACCTTGGGCTAGTCACAGTTCTCTCGGGAACTCTCTGAAGTCTCCCACCTTGCCCTGGCTTAATAAGGTGTCTAAGCTTGTGGGGAGAGTGAAGGGAAAGGGAGCTCTTGTAAGTCACCTTGAGTTTCCTTACAGGGGAGAAAGGTGGGATATAAATCCAAACTCTTATTCTTCTAAGTACAGTCTCTAAGCTAGAGTGAAACTGATTATTACTGGAATGCTGGACGCCACTTTAATTTGTTGAGTTTTATAATTGAAATAGGAATGAAAACTTTTTTATCGCTGCCTTAAATTATTACTTATTTTATACTGTATTTTATATGTTGTGCATCTAGATTCTCTCGCCGAGGATGGGGCGAGGTATATATAAGTCCAATAAAATAATAATAATAATAATTATTATTATTATAACTGACATTTTAGGTTATGAGACAAGGATCTCTCCTTTGCAAGTTTGTTTGTATGTTTTCTTTTTCCTTCTTTGCCATGTAATTACAAACTTGCATACCTGAACTCTATCAAATGCTCTTTTTGTGTATTATGACAATATTAAATAAAGTTTGTTTTTTAAATTTTTTTAAAAAAAGAAAATAGCCTCAGTCTGGAGCCTTCCAGGTAGATTGCTGTCAGATTTGTGGACAAACCAGACTGGCTTAGCCTGGCATCTGAAGGATCGTAATGACAATGCAGGAGACATGCGGAGGGCGGTGGAAGGGTGGGGCAAAAATATACCCAAAGAATTACCTGAACGCTTTGCAAGGGATCTGGGCCTCAGAGGATCTGAGAAGAGCCTCGTGGGATCAGCCTTGACAGGGGCCTCCAACCTATGACCCTCCAGATGTTCCTAGACTACGCTTCCCATCAGCTCTGCCAGGTGACCATGCTGGCAGGGGTTGATGGGAAACGTAGTCCAGGAACATCTGGCGGGCCATTGGTTGGAGACCCCTGGACAAGATCATCACCTGGTCGTGGCCCGCCCACCCTGGTGGGAGGGGTAGAGAGGGGGTCCCATCACCTGGTCGTGGCCCACCCACCCCGGTGAGAAGGGGAGGAAGCGGTCCCCCTCTGCTCAAAGACAACCAATGATGGGGGGGGGGGCGGGGGGCTAGCCTGGCCAGCCCTGAATCTCAGTTAAACTCCTTCCGACTTGCGTGCAGAGATAGACTGCCTCTGCCCATGGAGGCTCCACCGAGCTGTCTTGCAATCTGCCCTTTGCAGCAATCTCCTCTCCCCCCAGGCCCGGATCCGGCCCTTACTTTCCTGTAGGCTTTGAAGACGGTGGCGTAGGTGCCGCTGCCCAGGCGCTCGGTCAGGATGAAGTCCTCCAGGTGCGGAGGGGCCCAGCCGGACCCAGCCATGCCGACCCCATGCAGGGCCTCCGCCTGCTTCCCCGCTCCGCTTCCTGCTCGGCGGCTTCCAGGCTCCGCCCCCCAGCTGCTCTCCGCCCCCTCCAAGCGGCAGCCCGGAGGAACTGCAGGACGCGTTCACACGACCGCTCGGGAGGCGACACGTGTAAACAAACGGGGGGGATCTTCAAAGGCAGGCGTGGGGCTGCCAGACTCAGGTGTCAAACTGGCGGCCCTGGAGATGTCCATGAACTACAGTTCCCATCAGCCCTTGCCAGTATAGCCAATGCTCACGTGGGGAAGGACTGATGGGAATTGTAGTTCATGAACATCTGCAGGGCCGCGAGTTCGACACCCCTAGAAAGCCTTTCTTTTGCCACTGTTGCAAAATGTCACAGAGGGCAGATTCTGACCTGCCGGCGTGGTTCATTGATTGTTTGTTTGTATGTATCTTATTTATTTGTATGTATTTTTATCCTGCCCTTTACCCAGAAGTGATTCTGACCTGCGGGTGCTTTTAATTATTTATTTGTATGCATCTTGCTATTTATTTATAAGTATTTTTATCCTGCCCTATTCCCAGAAGTGATTCTGACCTGCGGGTGTATACTACAAATTATTTATTTGCATTTTGTTTTTTTATTTATATGTATTTTTAAATCCCGCCCTATACCTGTAGGTGTCAGGGAGGGTTGGACGTGCAACATAGTAAAAAAAAAAATCCAATGCAACCTAAAAACAATCTCCGCTCCCCCCTTTCTTTATTTTATCTTTTTCCCTTTCCCCAAGCCGTTATGGATGGGCTTGAGAGTATGGTTTTATCACCCCTTCCCTTAGGAGGCTGTGTTGCAAAGGAGAATTTTATATTATTTTAATGTCTTTATTGTGTTTCTGTGTGGTGCGGTATCCTGAGCCCAAGTGGGGAAGGGCGTGCTATAAATTCAATAAATAACAATAATAATAAATATTTCTAACAAGCTTCCTTATGTTTGGGTGCTGTGTGGTTTCTGGGCTGTATGGCCGTGTTCTAGCAGCATTCTCATATATACCTGTATATATACTCCACTTGCTTTCCCAACATCAGATCCTCTGAAGATGCCAGCCACAGATGCAGGCGAAACGTCAGCAGGACAGATCCATCGTTCACTGCACAGGGTGGTGGAGTAGTTAAGAGCAGGTGCACTCTGATCTGGAGAACTGGGTTCCCCGCTCTGCCACTTAATCTATGGAGGCTTATCTGGTGAACCAGATTTGCCTGTGCACTCCAACACATGCCAGCTGGGTGATCTTGGGCTAGTCACAGTTCTTTCTGAACTCTCTCAGCCCCAACCACTTCACAGGGTGTTTGTTGGGAGAGGGGAAGGAGATTGTAAGCCCCTTTGAGTCTTCTTATAGGAGAGAAAAGGGGGATATAAATCCAAATTCTTCTTCATTTTAAAAAGGAAATCCACAAACGTTTACTAACCGTCTTGTCATCTTTATTTTGTATTTTAAGCACAAAAGTTCTGACATATACATTTTTACATGGTGGGGGGGGGGGAAATCAGAGGTGGAAGAGTATACCCGAGAAGGGAAGGATTTCTCTATTAAAATCTCAAGTTCTGCCATCATTACGTACATTCAAGAGAGATGACGAGGCCAGAAGAAGATACTGCCCTGGGACGTACCCGGCTACGGCAAATCTCACAAGGGCGAGGTTTGGAAACAGTCAAAGGTGCTACAGTTCAACAAAAGACACAAGATCCTATCGACGGTCAAAAGCCGAGGAGGGCTGCCGTACTCTCCTGAACTGGCTTAATAATCTACTATGAACAGCATCGAACCTATCCCACGGCAAATTTCCGTGCGCCTTCCGGATCCGTTTTAAGGAGCGCGCAGAGGAAGAAACCGGGCGACGGACTATATAGCGTGTCTGCTACTGACGGCCACCTGGATTTGCCTAAGAATCACACAAGCGAGTGGTTTAAAGCAGTGCTTTTGCTCTTGCGTCTATTTGTTCACAGAGGCTGAGAGAAACGGCGCTCCCGGGGTGCCCTGTGCTGTATTCTCAAGGCATTTCTACAGCTCCTGAAGCCGCTGCCTGAGTTTGCAGCAAAGATCCTGGATCTCTCACATACGCGGCACAGGATTTCTTGAAACTCCTCCGCTCTGCCCCTCGCATCGAATTTTTATTGCCGTGGCTTCTGGCCCTCCCTTTCCCGCCACCTTTAATCCAGGGAAGGGGTTCTGGTTTCTTCCCCGTTTTAACTTATCAGGAAATATGACCTGTCTTTCTATTCATACGCTAGGTCCGTGGGGAAGAGTCTGTTTTTCACACCCCCATGTCTACGGAGAAAGATACAAGCATTCATTCCGAGGATTTGCGAAGACTGGGGTGGGCGAGGTCTCGCCGCCTCTCAAATTCCCCTGGGGATATGAAATCCACAGATGTGTCTGCTTGCTGCGGACAGATCCATCAATGAGATGGCATGAATTGGGCCCACCCTGGGGCGGTTTCAGGACAGGTGTCACTCAAAGCGGGCCCTGGCCAGGAAAGAGCAAACGCGGCCATCTGGAGTGAGTAAAAGGTGTCTGCGAGCCCACCTTGAGGAAACAAAACGCTTCAGCTAACCATTAACACCCTCTCTTTCTTGCATGCGTCTTCCCGCTATCCCAGAATCCCTGGCTCCCAAGGGGGTTCGGAGATGGGGTAAAGAAGGGAGAATTTTGGATGGGGAAGCAACGGTTGGAACCAAAATCAGCACTAGATTAATGCCAACAAAATTAAAAAACACTGAACTGGATCGTTCTAGGGTAATCGTCCTTTTCCCCTCCAAGTTGGTTTCGTGTCTTGATTTCTTCAGCTTCCCCCGCTGTCTAGATCCCAAGAAAATGCATCAGCTAGAAACCACTGGGTTACTCAACACTGCTATCCCTATAAGAACCATGGAGTCCAGAAATAGCCTCCCAAATGCCATCATTCCCAAATAGAAGTCTTCGGTGACAGATGTACTGCCGCCAGGTAACTCCACAGGCAATAATGACCCTTTCCTGGAGGTGCGGGCGGGGCGGATTTGTGTCCCGCAGGGGAAATCTTTGGGAGAAACTCACGCGTCAAAAAAAAAACCGGCATGACGAAAGCAAGGGCGATTGCTTGGCTCACGTCCCCTGACGCCACCAAACAGGCTGGCGCCGAAACGGGCGCTCAAAACCCCTCACTGTCTGGCAGCGGAGAGTCAGCAATTAATTTAAAACCTACCAACCAAAAACAAAAACAAAATCGGCTGGGCGGGGGAGGGGGGAAGAGAGGGGAGCAAAGTGCGCAGCAAACGCCAACGGTGCCCCTCCGAGGGGGCTCGGTTGAGAAAGATCAGTCGTCCTCCACGAGAGCTAGAAAGCGGAAGAGAAGTTAAGAAGTGCAAAACGGGCTCCCTCCCACCAGGAGGGAAGACGGGAAGGGGAAGAAACAGGGAACGCATCCACGATTTTGTCTTTAAAAATAGGGAGATGTATTTGATTCAGGGAAAAGCGGGGGGCGGGGAGGAAAGGGGAGGGCAAGGGAGAGAGACTAGGCTCTGGCTGCCTCCCAGAAGAAAGACAGCGATGTACGCGGCAAGAAGGTTCGTGATCTTCTTCTTGCCTGGATTTTGGAGCCGAGACTGGGTCCCGTGAGGGAAGTGCTCCCTAAAACAGTAGAGACGGGAGGAGGGAACGCCACGCAGGCCCCTTTCGCAGGGAAGAGGGGTTAGTTTCCCCGGAAAGCGCTCTGAGCCGCTGTAGAGGCTGCCCCGGAGGCGGCGTTCTGGAAGCTCCGGTTGGTGAGGATCCCTTGAGAGAATTCTTCTTGGGCTCTCTGGAAACTGGCGCCGGTCCGACGATACAGGGAATGGACCTTTGGGAAGGGAAAAAGGGGGGAAAGGTGTCATGCGGCTAGCATGGTATTTGCAACAAACCTGAAGGCAGAAGAACGCCCAAGCATGGCGTAGTGGTTAGGAACAGGTGCACTCTACTCTGGAGAACTGGGTTTGATTCCCCGCTCTGCCGCTTCAGCTGTGGAGGCTTATCTGGTGAGCCAGATTAGCTGGTGCACTCCAACACATGCCAGCTGGGTGACCTTGGGCTAGTCGCAGTTCTTTGGAGCTCTCTCAGCTCCACCCACCTCATCTTCACAGGTTTATCATGGAGAGCACTGACAGCAACAGATGCAGGCGAAACATTAGGAACAAGATCTACCCGACCTCGGCCACACAGCCCGGAAAGCCCACCACAACCAGTTGAGTCCTGCCGTGAAAGCCTTCGACAATAACCTTATTATTTTAATCTGAATGTTTTAACTGTATGTATTTTTGGATGTTATAGACAATGGCTCAAACAATAAATACTACCTGACTTGACAATAACCTTCTTCTTTGGTCAAAACAGAAGGAAACTACCTCAAAAGGGACAGGTGGAGTGCAACCACCGTGTGCCCCCTTCTCCTGTTTAGGGTGGAGGGTGCGTAGAATCATAAGAACGTAAGAACCAGCCGGCTGGATCAGACCAGAGTCCATCTAGTCCAGCACTCTGCTACTCGCAGTGGCCCACCAGGTGCCTTTGGGAGTTCACATGCAGGAGGTGAAAGCAATGGCCTTCTGTTGCTGCTGCTGCTGCTCCTGAGCACCTGGTCTGCTAAGGCATTTGCAATCTCAGATCAAGGAGGATCAAGGTTCGGAGCCATAGATCGACTTCTCCTCCATAAATCTGTCCAAGCCCCATTTAAAGCTATCCAGGTTAGCAGCTATCACCACCTCCTGTGGCAGCATATTCCAAACACCAATCACACGTTGCGTGAAGAAGTGTTTCCTTTTATTAGTCCTAATTCTTCCCCCCAGCATTTTCAATGGACGCCCCCTGGTTGTAGTATTGTGAATCGCTAGGTCTGTCCCCTTCACTAAGTTGGTATGGGAGCCACTGGAGCCAGATCTGGACGGGGAACGTAAACTTACCCGCTTCAGCAGGAAGAGAGAGAGAACGGAGCAGATGGTGAAAAAGGAGGCCACCACCATCATGATGATCGCTACAGCCAAGTGAGTCCGGATTTCAGAGAACGCAGCAATCCATCCGCTGGAAGGCAGCCGGAGAGGATTTGGAGAACAGGAAATCCGGTTGCAGAGGCAGGACGGGAGGAAGGGAAGAGAGACAGAACGACACGGACAGGTTAGGATTCGGCCAGCGATTCTTTACATACCGCATTTCCTTCCTTCGCTTTCCACTATTCAGCTGTCAGGGATATGCTTGTGCCGCAATTGCGCCCAGTTACAGAGTAAATTATTACCCTTTCTTCAACAGCACCTATTTGTTGCGCTCCCAATTTCTGCCGAGGAGTGTTAGAACAGTGGAATGAACGGCCTCGGAGTGTGGTGGAGTCTCCTTCTTTGGGGTTTTTTTTAAAGAGAGGCTGGATGAACATCTGTCAGGAGTGCTCTGATTGTGTGTTCCTGCATTGGACTTGATGGCCCTTGGGGGTCTCTTCCAACTCTATGGTTCTATGAACATTTTATGAGAACGATTTGAAACGGCTGCTCTCAGATGTCAAGGGTGACTCTTGCACAGGTCTCGAATTTATTTTTTTTACCCAGGTAACACACACCCACAAGCGCGCTCAGAATCACGCAATCAACATCACAATTGATACATGGCTGTCTGTGGATATCCAATCGGGGAGCACAGACTAACACACACCTGTAGAATTTATCATGGTTCATTTGGTGGGCACTGCCATGTCCTTACGGCAGGATTATTCATCCAGCATGCCCTAGCTCAGAAACTAATACACCCCAATAAGTAAACACGTCAAGGTGCCTTACACGGAGTCAGACCTTGGTCTGTTTAGGCCAGTGTTAATCTACTCGGATTGGGAGCGGCTCGCCGGCATTTCTGGCCGAGATCTTTCTCAACACAAGCGGCCTCATTCTTTTCAACAGGAGATGCTGGATTCGGGACCTTCTGCACGCAACGCACGTGCTCTACAATAACGCCACGGCCCGTCCCTAAACCTGCAAGATGTCATAAGGCTCGCCACAGAGGCAGCTATGCTTTGCTGCCACCCAGATACACGAAACCTTCAAATATGTGAAGCAGTCTCGGAGCTACAAGGGGACAGGGGGTGTGCCGGGCGCACGCCTGGGGCGGGTGCAAAAATCGCCCCCAGGCCCCTCTCCCTTCCCCCTCAGTGCCCCCCAACCCCCTTCCCACACTAACCTTAGTTCCTTTCCTTTTTCAAAACTTTTCCAGGCTGCAAAAGGCCTGTTCTCAGTAAAAACAGCCTGAGGAACTACAGTTCCCAGGAGACCTTGGGGCTCACAAGTTCTCCTGGGAAGTATAGTTCCTCAGGCAGTAAAAATGGCCTGAGGAACTACAGTTCCCAGGAGACCTTGGGGCTCACAAGGTCTCCTGGGAAGTATAGTTCCTCAGGCAGTTTTTACTGAGAATAGGCCTTTTGCAGCCTGAAAAAGTTCTGAAAAAGGAAAGGAACTAAGGTTAGTGTGGGAAGAGGGAAGGGGAAAGGGGGAGGCGTTGGGGGGGGGGGGGGGGCGTGGAAAAATGTAGAATGCGCACCGGGCGCAGTTTGGGCCAGCTACGCCTCTGATGTGAAGGCCTCCTCCGTATGTCCCTTCTGCCAACGAACGGCCGAAGAAGAGCGAATTACGCAAACGGATCCATCTTTACTTTTTAATCTCGGCTACGGAGAAGACCGAGGAGGGAGAAGAAAGCGTTTCTGTCGAGCGAGAGGAGCAGAGAGGAAAGAAAGGACCGCCGCAGAAACACAAGCAGCATGCAAGAGAGAACGCGGTAAAGGAGGCGGCCGTGTTAGGAGGAAAGGTGACGTGAGATACGTGCCTTTTGGGCGGAGGACTAGAGCAGGAAGCTTGGAGCTAGAAGCCCTTCGGCTGGGATCTGTAAAAGCCGCGGGAGAGGAGAGAGAAAAGAGAGACAGCTTTAGAAGCGGGCGCGGCGGCGGGCGGAGAGGCAAACCGCAAGCTGGCCGCGAGAAACCCCGCCGCTGGCCGCCGCCGGCTCGTGGAGAGCGTGGAGATTGGACTTACCTGTCCCCCCAGCCAGGGATCCCGACAGCCTGGATGATGTAGATCACTATTTGGCAAAAGAAGACGAAGAAGAAGACGAAGAAACTGAAGGAGCTGTCAGACCTGTCGAGAGAGAGAGAGACGGGAGGCTTTACGCCAGGTGTTCCGAGAAGCCGGCGGCAAACTTCTTCAGTAGGCCCTGGGGTGCATCTGCTGTCTTAGAAGAAGAGTTTGGATTTAGGTAAGGACCAAAGGGTAAGGACCAAAGGCTTTCCAGTAATGTAGCTTGGTTTTGTGTTTTTAGTATTTACTGACCCCTCGCATCCTGGACATAAACTGTTTCAACTCTTACCCTCTAAACGTCGCTACAGAGCACTGCACACCAAGACAACTAGACATAAGAACAGTTTTTTCCCGAATGCCATCACTCTGTTAAACAAATAATTCCCTCGATAATGTCAAACTATTTATTATATATTTATTATATAATTACTGCACTACTTTTTTCATCATTCCTATTACCCATCTCCTCCCAATTATGACTGTATGACTATAGCCTGTGCTGACATTTCATTTTATTTTATGATTTTACATTTTATGTTTTTATTACTATTGATTGTTTCCTGATTGCTTACTAGACCTATATGACAATCATTAAGTGCTGTACCTTATGATTCTTGACAAATGTATTTTCTTTTATGTACACTGAGAGCATATGCACCGGAGACAAATTCCTTGTGTGTCCAATCACACTTGGCCAATAAAGATTCTATTCTATTCTAGTAAGCATAGGTATCTTCAGAGCATCAGTTAGATTGTTAGACAGAAATGGGATAAGTGCAGATTGTGACATTCTGATTTTTGCAAACCTTACACAATGAAAGAGGGTATGATCGAGTGTCTCCACCTGACCCACGTTGCATGGACATAGCCTCCTCTGTTTATCAATTTGTTGATATCTGCCATGGAGCAGCATAGAAGGCATTAGATTGAATCTGGCCAGTGTTAAAGCTCTTCTTAATTTAGGGTTGGTGATCCACTGTAAATAATTGGCCATGTGTCCTTGTTCAATTGGAATAAGCAGGGTCAGGGGGGAACACGTTTTCCTCGCAGCTGTTATCATATCCCGATACTCTTGTTCTAATAGCTTAGTTTTCAAGCAGCTATATGCTTCTGATAGGGAAAGAGGGACTAACGACTCTAATGAAAAGCCAAGAGTGTTTTTAGTAAATAAATACAGGAAAGCAGGTGGATAAGTGACCACCTTTGAGTGGAAGGTTAAAATAAGTTCTATTTTAGAAGAAGAAGAGAAGAAGAGTTTGGATTTATATCCCCCCTTTCTCTCCTGTAGGAGACTCAAAGGGGCTTACAATCTCCTTTCCCTTCTCCCCTCGCAACAAACACCCTGTGAGGTAGGTGGGCAAAGTCCAGAAAATCTGGTATGTACAGAAGCTCAGAGGTTGCTCCCTGAAAGCAGTGGATTCGCTTGAACGCAAGCTGCTAAAGTGCCCTCTACCAATAGCCTTACCTATCATATCCTTCTCCAGCTTCAGGTCTCCAAGTGGTGGTTTTCAGTTGAAACCAAAATACTCTCCTTGGGACTTTCCTGGGACGCCCTTCGAACGCTCCCTGCTTCCGAAATTTGCTCCCAATCAAAAAGGCGGCTTACAGATCAGGAGTTCCAAGTTCTGCAGGACAAAGCTCGAAGCAACTGTGCCCCCCTCTACTATAACATCAAATTTTACATCCACCAGATGGCAGATTACTTGACCCAACTCTTAGAGCCCAACCAAAGGTGGGCATTTACTACCGTGTTTCCCCGAAAATAAGACAGTGCCTTATATTAATTTTTGCTCCCAAAGATGCGCTATGTCTTATTTTCAGGAGATGTCTTATTTTTCTGTGTTCTGTTCATTGGGCATGCTTCCAAACAAAAACTTTGCTTCGTCTTACTTTCGGGGGATGCCTTATATTTCGCACATCAGCAAAACCTCTACTACGTCTTATTTTCAGGGGATGTCTTATATTCGGGGAAACAGGGTAGGGCACGTTGCAACTCCTTCCCCTTCACTGTATTACAAGGGAGGTTTACTAAGGGGGGATATGATTGAAGTCTATAAAATTATGCATGGGGTAGAAAATGTTGACAGAGGGAAATTTTTCTCTCTTTCTCACAATACTAGAACCAGGAGGCATCCATTGAAAATGCTGGGGGGAAGAATTAGGACTAATCAAAGGAAACACTTCTTCACGCAACGTGTGATTGGTGTTTGGAATATGCTGCCACAGGAGGTGGTGATGGCCACTCACCTGGATAGCTTTCAAAGGGGCTTGGACAGATTGATGGAGGAGAAGTCGATTTATGGCTACCAATCTTGATCCTCTTTGATCTGAGATTGCAAATGCCTTAACAGACCAGGTGCTCGGGAGCAACAGCCGCAGAAGGCCATTGCGTTCACATCCTGCATGTGAGCTCCCAAAGGCACCTGGTGGGCCACTGCGAGTAGCAGAGAGCTGGAACTAGATGGACTCTGGTCTGATCCAGCTGGCTTGTTCTTATGTTCTTAAGATTGCCCCACAAGATCGAAAATGCTTTCACTGCATTTCTGAGACTCAATCTATGGAACATATATTGCTTTAGTGCTCGAAACGTGAGGGGCCCAAGAGAAGGCTCTTTGCTTTGTTCCCTGTAAAGTTTAATGAATATCCAGCAGTTGGGTGTCAGGACCAAGCCTGTCAGTGCCCAGATGTCTTGCTGTGTAAGAATTGCAAATGTTTCCTGTAAATGCTTTCCTGTTTCCCTCTTTCCTCCCTGGCAATTCCCTGGCTCCAGCTCTCCTGCAAGAAGGTGCGAACAGTTCCCAGGTCCCTTGAAGCTCTGTAGTGCAAATGTTATACAATTTGTGAAGCCCATTTGGTGTGGCTCATATGCGGTGGTGGTGGGTTTGAAGGATATAATCTCTGGATCTAAACTGGAGAGCTTAGATTCAGCTTTCTTTGTTACTCCACGCGTTGTAGAAATAAACTGCTTTAGGACTTTCCTACGGTCTCTGTTATTTCCACGTTCGAGAGCCTGACATTGGGAAGGTCATATATTCTTATTAAGCAACTCTTCTCCATTGATTGTAACCTCTGTAGCCAAGTTTCTATCAGATATTTTAGAATACTTTATTCTGCAATGGTTTTCCATGCATAGAATAATCTGACCTGCCAATGCTTGTTTTCTCTCTTTTATTCTCTCAGTGCCTAATAAAGGTTGTTGTTGTTGTTGTTGTTATTGTTATTATTATACACATAACAACACAGCACAAGTGTCTGGAATTCATCTCTGAATATCGAGTCCTTCCCAAGGACCTAGGATATTAGAGGCATTTGTGTAGAATATGTGCAGTTCCTAGAAGTGCTGCTTTCTGCAGCAGGTGGACTGATGTTCTGTCCAAGTTTAGGCTTTCCAGATGTTTTTCAAGATTTCTTGGGATTCCTCCTAGAGCACCGACTACTAGTGGGATTACTGTTGTTCTTTTTTTGCCACAATCGTTCAACTTCAATTTGTAGGTCCTTGTATTTTGTGATCTTTTCCAGCTCTTTGTCCTCTACCCTGCTGTCAACTGGCACAGCAACATCTATGATCCAAACATGTTTTTTCTCTACCACCTTTGTTGTTTTATTATTGTTGTTGTTGTTTTATTATTATTGTTGTTGTTTTATTGTTGTTGTTGTTTTATTGATGTTGGTGTTGGTGTTGGTGGTTGTTGTTGTTGTTAGTGGCCCCTACCTATGTGACAAGCTTAGAGAAGAAATCCCAGGGCCTAACTTGACTGAACGGGCTGGAAAAGACAATTAAATGGAAACTGCACTATTTGCTGTTGGGTAAGGACCAAAGGCTTTCCAGTAATGTAGCTTGGTTTTGTGTTTTTAGTAAACAAATACAGGAAAGCAGGTGGATAAGTGACCATCAGTTCTTTGAGTGGAAGGTTAAAATAAGTTATATTTTAGAAGAAGAGGAGGAGGAGGAGGAGTTTGGATTTATATCCCCCCTTTAAGAACATAAGAACAAGCCAGCTGGATCAGACCAGAGTTCACCTAGCCCAGCTCTCTGCTACTCGCAGTGGCCCACCAGGTGCCTTTGGGAGCTCACGTGCAGGAGGTGAAAGCAATGGCCTTCTGCGGCTGTTGCTCCCGAGCACCTGGTCTGCTAAGGCATTTGCAATCTCAGATCAAGGAGGATCAAGATTGGTAGCCATAAATCGACTTCTCCTCCATAAATCTGTCCAAGCCCCTTTTAAAGCTATCCAGGTTAGTGGCCATCACCACCTCCTGTGGCAGCATATGCCAAACACCAATCACACGTTACGTGAAGAAGTGTTTCCTTTTATTAGTCCTAATTCTTCCCCCCAGCATTTTCAATGGATGCCCCCTGGTTCTAGTATTGTGAGAAAAAGAGAAAAATTTCTCTCGGTCAACATTTTCTACCCCATGCATAATTTTATAGACTTCAATCATATCCCCCCTCGGACGTCTCCTCTCCAAACTAAAGAGTCCCAAACGCTGCAGCCTCTCCTCATAAGGAAGGTGCTCCAGTCCCTCAATCATCCTCGTTGCCCTTCTCTGCACTTTTTCTATCTCTTCAATATCCTTTCTCTCCTGTAGGAGACTCGAAGGGGCTTACAATCTCCTTCCCCTCCAAACACCCTGTGAGGTGGGTGGGGCTGAGAGAGCTCAGGTCACCCAGCTGGCATGTGTTGGAGTGCACAGGCCAGGGGTCTGCAACCTGCGGCTCTCCAGATCTTCATGGACTACAATTGGCCATGCTGGCAGGGGCTGATGGGAATTGTAGTCTGTGAACATCTGGAGACCCGCAGGTTGCAGACCCCCTGGCACAGGCTAATCTGAACTCCCCAGATAAGCCTCCACAGCTCAGGCGGCAGAGCGGGGAATCAAACCCGGTTCCTCCCTCCGCTCCCACCCCACCACCTGGGGCACGGTGCTCACCTGAAAGCCTTGTAGATTGGCCGATACCAGCAGAGGAAAGCGCAGGGGGTGAATAGGACAAGCCACAGGATGGACAGGCCAAAGTCCACACCTCTGTCGGGCTCCACTGAGAACCAAGCGAGGCAGGCGAGCAGGTTGAGCATCAAAGTGACCGAGTGAACTGCATGGGGAGAGGAAGGAATGAGCGATGAGGCTGGGGTGGAGGCCTCCGGAACAAGCTGAGGCAAAAACAGGGATCGCCGGGCGGAAGGTGCGAACGGCCAAATTTCCCGGTCTCTAGTTCTCATCTGGGAGCTGAAGTGCCCGATGCCTTTCAGAAGTGAGTTAGGGACAGGAGACAAGGCCGCACGCACCCTGCGACTGCTCCTGTAAACCACAACACTAGGACTGGAGCCAGTGACACCCAGGTTCAAACTCTCCCCGCAATTGGGCTGCTGTGTGGTTTCCGGGCTGTATGGCCGTGTTCTAGCGGCATTCTCTCCTGACGTTTCGCCTGCATCTGTGGCTGGCATCTTCAGAGGATCTGATGGTAGGAATGGAAAGCAAGTGGAGTATATATACTGTGAGGTCAAAAGGTGAGGCCATCTGAATAGAGTAGCCTGGCATGTGAGTCACAGAGAAGTTGAAAAACTCTAGAATCAAGACAGTGACTGATCAGCTCCACACAAACACAGGACAACTATAGACTATAGCACTCAAAGGAAACAAAGACCAGGATACTTCTATTCAGATCCATTCACCTATTGACCTTGCTATCTTCATTGTTACTCCCATGCTACAGACTTCTCTGTGACTCACATGCCAGGCTACTCTATTCAGATGGCCTCACCTTTTGACCTCACAGTATATATACTCCACTTGCTTTTCCTTCCTACCATCCGATCCTCTGAAGATGCCAGCCACAGATGTGGGCGAAACGTCAGGAGAGAATGCTGCTAGAACACGGCCATACAGCCCAAAAACCACCCAGCACCCCAGTGATTCCGTCCGTGAAAGCCTTTGAGAATACATCTCCCCTCAATTGTAATCCTAACAGGCAAACCTTGGATAGTTTCTATCTCTCAGTCTGACCTTCTGCACCAGTTTGCAGTGAAGATAAAACGTGGAGAGGAGAAAGAACCCTGACCATACCCCAACTATGACTCTTATTTTTGCCTCTAGTAAAACCAGCTTGGAGACTAGAGGGAGTTCTTTAAACAGGAACTGTAGTAGAAGAAGAAGAAGAAAGAAGAAGAGGAGGAACAGGAGAAGTTTGGATTTATATCCTCCCCTTTCTCTCCTGAAGAGAGACTCAAAGGGGTTGACAATCTCCTTTCCCTTCTCCCCTGCCCCCACAACAAACATCCTGTGAGGTGGATGGGGCTGAGAGAGCTCTGAAGACCTGTGACTAGCCCAAAGTCACCCAGCTGCCATGTGTTGGGAGTGCGCAAGCTAATCTAGTTCACCAGATAAGCCTCCACAGCTCAAGTGGCAGAGCGGGGAATCAAACCCGGTTCTCCAGATTAGAGTACTGCTCTAAACCACTGTACCGCTGGTTTCTCAATCGCGATCGCCACAGAAAAAATCGAGCCCTTTTCTCAACGCCATTTTCCTCCATGAAAACGCAAGCCCCAGCGGGTGCAAGCTGAGCAAGGAAAATGGTGGTTTCAAAAGGATCCCCAGGTCCGGTCCAAGGATCGAAGGAAGGCCCTTTCCCTGCCCGCCTCTCGCCAGCTGGAACTCACGCATCCACAGGTAATACAGCATCTTGCAGATTCGCTGGTAGTCGGCTGGGATGTCTGTGGAGAAGTCCTGATAAAAACAGGGCTTCACGGGACAGAACTTCGGGAGCGGAGGCCAATTGTTCTGTTTGGCTGTGGAGAGAAACAGCAACAAAATGCCTCTAGAAAGGTCCCCTGATGCCTCATCTTCACACTATGGCAGTGATGGCGAACCTTTTCGAGGCCGAGTGCCCAAACTGCCACCCAAAACCCACTTATTTATCGCAAAGTGCCAACACGGCAATTTAACCTGAATACTGAGGTTTTAGTTTAGAAAAAACGGTTGGCTTCGAGGCGTGTGTTACTCGGGAGTAAGCTTGGCGGTAGTCGGTGGCTTGGCTTTGAAGCAACCGTGCAACACTTCGATAGGTGAATCACGACCCTAGGAGGGTTTACTCAGAAGCAAGCCCCATTGCCAGCAACCGAGCTTACTCCCAGGTAAAGGATCGCGCTTTACTTCTTTGCATGAAAATCAGCGGGGTTTAACAGCGCTTAACAGGGTTACCTACACTGCTTCCCCAAAACTAGGTCTTAGGTTTAATGCTAATAATCGAGCCCAGCAGCCCAGAACAGCCTATGGCCTGAGGCCCAGGAATCATATGGTTTACCCCACCCACCCTCCGTCCATGCTTTCACACACCTCGGTTACTATTTAAATCAAATTTAAATCAAAGCCATTCACGGCCTTGGACCTGCATACTTACGAGACCGCCTCTCCCCATACCGCCCCGTTAGGCCCCTCCGTTCTTCGGAGGAAGACCTCTTGGTGATCTCTGGCCCTAAAGCTATCAGGCTGGCCCTAAAGCTATCAGGCTAGCCTTTTACAGCCCTGGCCCCCACCTGGTGGAACAGGCTTCCAGGTGAGATCAGGGCCCTGCGGGACCTGCAGAGTTTCCACAGGGCCTGTAAGACAGACCTGTTCCGCCAGGCATTCGGCCAGCCTGGTTAAATACATCGCTGCCATTTCATCTGGCCTCCCGTGGGCACGAAATGTAGGGAGAGGGGAGGGGTGAAACACCATCTGACGCTATACGGTTCCTGGTTTGATTACTGCTAATTGGTTGTTTTATGTTATGTTTTTAAGCTGTTTTTATCACTGTTGTCCCCCGCCCTGAGCCCCTAGGGGGAGGGGAGTTTAGAAATCCAATCAATCAATCAATCAATCAATCAATCAATCAATCAATCAATCAATCAATCAATCAATCAATCAATCAATCAATCAGTGGTTCACAGCCTTTTTTCACTCATGAACCCCTGGGCAACCCATTTCCCTAAAACTGTACCCCCATATTAGCAAATTCATTATGTAATGTTTTTTCACATACCCCCAAATGCTCTGGTGCGTGCCCCTGGGGGCGTACTTATCCCAGCTTGGGAACCACTGGTTTAAATTCTATATGTTGTTATATCAGTGGAAAGTACACGACCCTCAACTATGGAAGACATGGGATACAATTTAAACTCGCACGTGTGTTCTACGGCAATCTCACAAAAAGAGGAGGAAGAAGAGGAGTTTGGATTTATGCCCCACCTTTCTCTCCTGTAAGGAGGCTCAAGGTGGACTATAAGCTCCTTTCCCGTCCTCTCCCCACAACAGACACCCTGTGAGGTAGGTGGCGCTGAGAGAGCTCTGAAGAACAGTGACTAGCCCAAGGTCCCCCAGCAGGAATGTAGGAGCAGGGAAACAAATCTGGTTCACCAGATAAGCCTCCACCACTCAGATGGAGGAGTGAGGGATCAAACCCGGTTCTCCAGATTAGAATCCACCTGCTCTTAACCACTACACCACGCTGGCTCTCCTAATGTAAGACATGACGATATCCACATGGACCTCAGGACAGCGACAGGCGTTACTCACGGTCGAAGCCTGCCGCGCTGTTCTGTAGTTCGCGTTCCTTTCTCTCCAACTCGGCGGCTTTCCGCTCCAGCTCCTCCTGCTGTTGAAGAAGGCCGGCCTGTGCAGCTGAAGCCACAGCCTGGGTGGGTAGGAAAGAAATCAATCAAAGGCAGCAAAGCAAAGGACGTCTCTCCAAGAAAAGAACAGCAAAACCCAGGGTTCCAAACAGCGGCTGCTGGCAAAAATGCAACCATTCTTGAATTAATGGGCTCGTGACTGCCAAATGCACCGCCTAGGCCTCTTCCGCACATGCAGAATAATGTCCTTTCAATCCACTTTCAATGCATTTTGCAGCTGGATTTTTGCTGCGCGGAATAGCAAAATCCACTTGCAAACAATTCTGAACGTGCGGAAGGGGCCCTAGAGACTCTTCTGAGTGCTAACAGTTCACGAGACGACATGAAGAAGAAGAAGAAGAGTTTGGATTTATATCCCCCCTTTCTCTCCTGTAGGAGACTCAAAGGGGCTTACAATATCCTTCCCCTCCAAACACCCTGTGAGGTGGGTGGGGCTGAGAGAGCTCCAAAGAACTGTGACTAGCCCAAGGTCACCCAGTTGGTGTGTGTGGGAGTGCACAGGCTAATCTGAATTCCCCAGATAAGCCTCCACAGCTCAAGCGGCAGAGCTGGGAATCCAAACCCGTTCCCTCCAGATCAGAGTGCACCCTGCTCTTAAGCCGGGCTGTTTTAGGCCACTCGCTACCACTGAGCAGGTTTCTCAGTCAGCCTCCTAAAAAATCGCGGTTCAAAGGGAAAACTGTGCAAAGTATTTTTAAAAAAGAAGCACAACAGCTTAGAATTCTACCACAACTATCGTGAGGTTCCCTTGGGGTTGTGCATTATGACTCGCAGCAAAACTGTGGCCATGTCGATTATGCTGGGGGGATCCCCAAATGCGTGGACCCTGCGGGCACCTGGAAGTTCCGATACGGCGCGGTAGGGCAGCCACAATGTAGCTGTCACAATGTACCCTCAATCACACAGAGAAGATCCTCACGCCGGGTTGGCAGCTGCTGCCAAAGAAATGCTTTTTAAAAGTCCATGCAACCAGTTGAATCTCCAATGGTCAATCAGAAGGCTTCCTGGGCAAAATCATTTTAAAAAACATTGGTGTGTGTGTGTGTGTGTGTGTCAGGAAAGGTGTCGGCAGGTATTAACGGCACCCATGGAGAACACATCGGGGACCCCTGCTTTGCACCTTCCAATAAAGGAACTTCGTTCCCCCTCCCCCAAAATGGAGGGAATTTGGGGCATCTGTTGAATGCCAGGAGGCAAAGAAAAAAAAGAGAGACCGCTTTGTGGTTGTTATGAAACAGGAATCAAAACCCCCCCGCCGCTACCTTAAGAACATAAGAACAAGCCAGCTGGATCAGACCAGAGCCCATCTAGTCCAGCTCTCTGCTACTCGCAGTAGTGGCTCCACCAGGTGCCTTTTGGGAGCCTCACCTGCATGGACGATGAAAGCAATGGCCTTCTGCTGCTGTTGCTGCCCCTCGAAAGCACCTGGTCTGCTCAGGCATTTCTGCAACCCTCAAGATCAAGGAGGATCAAGATTGGTAGGCCATACATGCGACTTCTCCTCCATAAATCTGTCCAAAGCCCTTTTTAAAGCTATCCAGGTTAGTGGCCATCACCACCTCCTGTGGCAGCATATTCCAAACACCAATCACACGCCAGTGAAGAAGGGTTCTTTTATTAGTCCTAATTCTTCCCCCCAGCATTTTCAATGGATGCCCCGGCTAGTTTTCCCTGCCCTTTCGCTACCCTTTGTACCTGCCGATTATTCCAAGAGCTGGCGTCTTCTCCTAGCAACCTCTGCCTCTCTGAAACGTCTGAGCTCGCTGAGATGAACTTAGGAGTCAGGTACTTGCTAACCTGTTTAAGCAGCAACTGCAACTTTTGTCACAACTACGCCGGCTCCAGGGGCTCACGGACGTGGGGCCTCTGGTCACTGGACTAAAACTAAAGCATCAAGCTACGGGTTAACAGGTTATGGAGGTGACAAACATGGGGGAAAGGGTGGGAAGGGTTTACATTTTTGTTTTTTTTTAAAAAAGCATTTGAACTCCCCATTTTAAACGCAAGGTATCGGTCTTCCCGTTAAAGCAAGCTGTAATACAAGTGCCAGCATTAGAATGTTCGCAAGTTGTTCTTGTATGAGAAAGAAGTGAAAGGTCAAATTGGAAAAGGGAGATCCTTAGCCAACGGATGAGGGGGATCTCCATGTTACTTACTGGCAGAGCAGTTGCAAAGATGTGAGCTGATGAAATGATGGAGGAAGGGGGGGAGAGGGAAAACCAGGAGCGAAGACGTAGGGGATCTGGAGCCGTGAGTGACAATGGGCAGCGGACAGGGGGATGCACAGACGCAGGGCACAAAAGCACAGAAAGTGGGGCTACATGGAACCCCTCACAACATCTAATGACAAAAAGAGGAAGAGTTTGGATTTATATCCCCCTTTTCTCTCCTGTAGGAGACTCAAAGGGGCTTACAATCTCCTTTCCCTTCCTCTCCCCACGACAGACACCTCGTGAGGTAGGTGGGGCTGAGAGCGTTCGGAGAAAACTGTGACTAGCCCAAGGTCACCCAGCAGGAATGCAGGAGTGCGGATACACATCTGGTTCACCAGACAAGCCTCTGCCACTCAGGTGGTGGAGTCAAAACCGGTTCTCCAGATTAGAATCCACCTGCTCTTAACCACTTCACCACGCTGGGTCTAGTGACAAGAGAGAAAGTACTTTTTTCTGGAGAGAAGAACCAACAAGCCAGGGGGCCACAAAGGCTGTGAGAACACGGCCCATAACAAGGGCTGAACAGCCTAGGTTCATTTCAGCCACGCAGCTTGCCGATATCAGATACTGTATTTGTACAGCTCTTCTTCCTCGGGTTGTTGCAGGCAGAGCTGTAAAGAGTAAAAATGGCCACTAGGAAGGGGAAGACCACAAAGCGCAGCGTTCAGCTTGACTAATGGTAGAGTGGCCTACTTGGGAAGGGACTCAACGACTTCCCTCTCTGAAGATACATACACCTGAGCTGCGGTACCCGAGGGAGTGGGTCTCCACGGACGGGCTGCAGCACGGCCAAGCCGCGGCGGCCCCGTGGGCTGTGTCGCCGGAGTGGTCTGAGCCACGTTTGTCTAGGAGGAAGAGAGGGGGAAAAGTCAGAAGAGGACGATGGCCACATCCACGCGCCGTTTGGTCCTGGGTTTGGATACGACCCGATCCCGGCAGAACTTACCAACCGAGAGCTCTCGGTGAATGGATTGAATTCATCCATGCCTCCCTGGTTAGCATTTGTCAGCTGGGTGACTGATGGATCCTGAAAGAGAAAGGTGACAATATACAGCATGAGTTAGAATCATAGAGTTGGAAGAGACCCCCAAGGGCCATCCAGTCCAACCCCCTGCAATGCAGGAACACATAATCAAAGCACTCCTGACAGATGGCCATCCAGCCTCTCTTTAAAAACCACCAAAGAGGGAGACTCCACCACACTCTGAGGTAGTCAAACAGCCCTGATGTCAGGAAGGTTTTCCTGATGTTTAGGTGGAATCTCTTTTCCTTCACCTTGAACCCATGACTCCTGGTCCTAGTCTCTGGAGCAGCAGAAAACAAGCTTGCTCCCTCACCAACATGACACCCCTTCAAATATCTAAACAGGGCTATCATGTCACCTCCTAACCTTCTCTTCACCAAACATCCCCAGCTCCCTGGGCTGAAAAGAATTTTAACTTGAAAGGATATTATGGGGCGCCTTGTCGAAAGCTTTACTAAAATCAAAGTATGCTACATCCACAGTTAAAATAGAGACGACTCAATACACAGGATGACTTCTTGATGACTTAATATACAGTAAGAATCTAGAATTGGGTGTGCACGCAGGTAGGCCGAGTGTGCAAAGCAAAGAGTCTCTTTTCCTGCGCCGTAAACCCATGACTCCTGGCCCTAGTCTCTTGAGCCGAAGAAAACAAGCTCCCTTCCTCCCCAACATGACATCCCATCCCAAAGTCAGTGCTTTGCCATCCAACAGGGAGTGACACCATTCCCTCTGTCCCGTCCCTGTTCCAGACCCTACATTCGTTGGCTCCAGTGCACACAGGTGCCATATTTGAAACCGCAACAGAACCATTTTTTCCCATCTGTCCATCTCACAGTACTGCTGTGCCATCGGCTTTGAATCCATTACTCTGAAGAAGACCTAATCGGGGGTCTTCCCCGCCTGATCGGTGCCAACCTAGAACAGGATGAAGAGTGCCCTTCGGTTTATAGGAGCAATCTCATTAATTGTGGGGATAATAGATGATATAAGAGTGAACAGAAATTTGGAACCAATGTATAAAATAATGATTAGAGCAGCACACGCAGTGTTGGCGGCTAAAAGATAACAAGAAATGGACAGTCTCAAAATGGTTGGAATATATTTGGAACCAATGTATAAAATAATGATTAGAGCAGCACACGCAGTGTTGGCGTTGGGCTGGAAAGATAACAAGAAATGGACAGTCTCAAAATGGTTGGAATATATTTGGGAACAAATTCTGCTAGGAGATTTTTGAGAGACTGGCAAAAAATACACTATGGCAAGAGAAACTAGAAGATATTGGCGAAGCTATGAGACATTGTATGAAAATGGATGGAAGAAGCCGGATTTAACTAAGAACCAATGGAATAAGAGAATAAGAAGAATGGAACCTTCTGTTACCGCTTGCTTGAAATAACCAATGGAAGAGAGGGGGGAGGGGGGTGAAAAAAGGAAAAATGTATAGTTGGAACAAACATATTGAATGTAACAAATATAATAATATTCTATACAATAAAAAAAATAGGAGCAATCTCATTCTTTCTGCACATCCAGGTGCTCAGGAGCAGCAGCAGCAGAAGGCCATTGCTTTCACATCCTGCATGTGAGCTCCCAAAGGCACCTGGTGGGCCACTGCGAGAAGCAGAATGCTGGACTAGATGGACTCTGGTCTGATCCAGCAGGCTAGTTCTTATGTTCTTATCCCTCACCCTGTTGAGGAAACACAGATGCACCAAAAATGCTCATCCTTCGCCTCTGGCAAACAAAACCTTACAGGGCTGGTCAGCGGGAAAGGGCTACGGTTTTAATTCCGGGGTAAGATCCACCTGGACGTCATCTCCACTTTCCTGCACACTCAGCCGCGCTCCTGCTTAATGAATAACTTCAGACGGACTGGATTCCGACACTCCCTGCCCCGTCACGTGGTTGCACAAGTTGGTGAACTGGGAAAGCAAGAATGGGCGACAGCAGGAGCCGGGAGAAAAAAAGCTCTATGCGAGTCAGGCTGGTGCCAAGCCAAACAGTCACAGGGACGGCAGACGTCCGACAAGGCGCAGACGAAACGCACGCCTTCCCGCAAAGGGAACTCCACCCTGCTGTGGGAAAAGGCAAACAAAACCCTATGGCCAATTTTAAGGCTGTCACTCAGCCTCAAGGAAGCTGAATAGGGGAACTCATTCAGCTCTAGATGTTCAGGAATTCTAGGAATTCCCTTCGTCAATGGCCAATTGGCCATGCTGGTAGGGGCTGATGGGAATTGTAGTTCCTGAACATCTGGAGAGCCGCAGGTTCCCTACCCCTGGTTTAGAACATAACCATGGTTGACCCGTTCGTGTGGATAAGCAGAGTTGGGACTGCGGTTTTTTTCAATCTACCCGTTGCCTCTAACCACAAAGGATTCCAAAGCAGGCTTGGTTCTGTTCTGCTTGTGCGCAAGTGAAGCTCTTATATTCTTGATTTGGTATTTCGGAGAACGACACCGAAAGTCGATGCAGAGATTTCACGCTGACACCACTGGAAAATGACAGATCCCAATTTCTAGGCATGCAATGGAACAATTTAGAAGAAGAAGAAGAAGAAGAAGAGGAGGAGGAGGAGGAGGAGAAGGAGGAGGAGGAGGAGTTTGGATTTATATCCCCCTTTCTCTCCTGTAGGAGACTCAAAGGGGCTGACAATCTCCTTGCCCTTCCCCCCTCACAACAAACACCCTGTGAGGTGGGTGGGGCTGAGAGAGCTCCAAAGAACTAGCCCAAAGTCATCCAGCTGGCGTGTGTGGGAGTGCACAGGCTAACCTGAATTCCCCAGATAAGCCTCCACAGCTCAGGCGGCAGAGCGGGGAATCAAACCCGGTTCCTCCAGATTAGATACACGAGCTCTTAACCTCCTACGCCACTGCTGCTCCTTTAACTTGTATTAGACATACAGCTAGCCATCCAAACGCCGCTGGAGAGAATGAGCCGACTCACCATAAAAGTTTCAGACTCGCTAGATTCTTTGTTAGGACTGAAAGAATCTCAGAAGAGACCCCCAAGGGCCATCCAGTCCAACCCCCTGCCATGCAGGAACACACAGTCAAAGCACTCCTGACAGATGGCCATCCAGCCTCTCTTAAAAACCCTCCAAAGAAGGAGACTCCACCACTCTCCGAGGCAGTGCACTCCACTGTCGTACAACCCTTACTGTCAGGAAGTTTTTCCTGATGTTTAGGTGGAACCTCTTTTCCTTCACCTTGAACCTATTACGAATACTATGCCAATACGTTACAACTTCCTAGGCCTCTGGGTGAGGCTCGAATTGTAATGAAAAGCCAACCACCAGCTAAAGAGCTGGCAGCTGCGAAATCAACCAATAACAACGAGGAGCTAGGACCAGACCTGTGCGCCACCTAACAGCTCTCCGCATTGCTGCAGCATCATTGCAGACACTCATCGGGGCTTGACCTAAGCCATCAAGATTATGAGGCCAGTTCGGGAGCTCCCTGGTTAACTCCCTCCGTAAACAAAGGCATGTTTTTCAAAGATGCACGGAGCTGCCAAGACAGCTGACTCAACAGCAAAAGCTGTGCTCTGGGAACAAACGAAATTCCACAACGCTTCTTTCCCCTCCCGGCTGCCGAGAAACGACAGGGCCTGCTCGTCTCGAACACTGTAGCCAAAATATCATGGCAGAAAGAAGTTGGGATAGCGGAGGGACGCGGGCACTGGGCCAGAGTTGGCGTGCAAGGTTAAAACCAGTGAATGCAAGACATCTTGCATGGGAAAAACTCAGTGCCTTCGCGTGATTTCAACAGCACTGTCGTCCCTTTGCTGCTTGGGAGTTTCAACAGCTTCCCTTTACAATCACTGTAGCAAAGGCAGAAGCCACGTGCATAACCACAAGAATTATTTGGAAAGAGTTTCTTTCTCAAGATGGGATTCGTGCACGTCACCAGGAGGACAGAAGATCCGCAGGAAAGTAACTGCACAAAGTCCACGACAGACACTGCTTCCTGCAGCCTCTTGGATTCTCTCTCTCTCTCTCTCTCTCTCTCTCTCTCTCTCTCTCTCTCTCTCACACACACACACACACACACACACACACCCCTTCTCTCTATCTGCAAGAAAACTGACAGTCTCTAACAGTTCAAAAGAGCTTGCTGCATTTGAATTCCAGAGCATTATTGTCTTTTTCGAAGGCCAAATTGACATGTTTCTCACATTGTCATTCATATTTATAGGTAAAGTTTCCCCTTCAGTTGTGTCCGACACTGGGGTACCACTGCGAGCAGTGATTTTATAGGCAAGCCGCTTTTGTGGGGTAGTTTGCCATTGCTTTTCCTGGCTATTCTTTACCCCCAAGCTATGTTTGGATCCTCCTTGATCTTTACCCCCAAGCTATGTTTGGATCCTCCTATGTTTGGATCCTCCTTGATCTGAGATTGCAAATGCCTTAACAGACCAGGTGATCGGGAGCAACAGCCGCAGAAGGCCATTGCGTTCACATCCTACATGTGAGCTCCCAAAGGCACCTGGTGGGCCACTGCGAGTAGCAGAGAGCTGGACTAGATAGACTTTGGTCTGATCCAGCTGGCTTGTTCTTATGTTCTTATATGTTCTATATATGTGCTAGGAGACTAGGTACTCATTTACCAACCAAGAATGGATGGATGGCTGAGTTGACCATGAGCCAGCTGCCAGGATATCTGACCCACAGGGGGCTCGAACTCCTGACCCTGTGAGTGGCAGTGCAAGCACTTCACCACTACGCCACAAGACTCCTCATTCATATTTATAGTGGGAATTAGACAGTGTTTCTTAGGAGATGCAGCCTCTGTCTTGATAGCTCTGCTCCCCTCATACCAGACATGGGGAGGGACTGTGTTTATTCGGCAGTGTAAAATGCTGGTGGGAACTCTTCCAAATTACGCTGGGATAAAACAGAGTAATTTCTTTTCTGTGCGTGCTTGCATTTTAGTTATGACTGTTATAGCTTCAGATTTAAAAAGCGTTGAGAATGCTGGGCCATTCCTTCTCATGTTCCAGAAAGGAACCTTGTAACTGGAAGCACAGAAGAGCCATCGTGAAATAGCAGCTAGGGCCCTGAACTACGTTTTCTTCTCCCCAATAACCCTATCCAAAGAAACAACCGGCCTTCACCAGTTGGTTCAAAGAGAGGCAATGTGGTGTAGTGGCTGTGGCGCCAGACTAGGCCTGGAGGAAGATCCAAGTTCAAGTCCTACAATCGTTTCATTTAAGGCATTTGGGCTTTTCTCCCAACACGTGCTGGGATGGCAACCACGGAACTGATCACCTGACCCCAGACCTATTATTCTCTCTCAGTCGTTATGAGGACCAAGAACATGTACTGGGTCATTATGAAAACCAAGAACCTGTGCCCCTGAGCTACTTGGAGAAAGGGCACAATAAAAGCAGTAATAAAATACTGTTATACTATCTATAAGATACATCTAGATTTCAGTCCAGGGGCACTTTCAAAACCAACAAGATTTTCAGGGTGCGAGCTTTCGAGAGTATCTGAGTAACGGAGCTCTGACGGCTGAATGCTCATATCCCAAAAACCTTGTTGATTTCAAAGGTGCTACTGACAACGGGAACTTTGACTCCGAAAAGGTCACCCCCTGAAAACTTTGTTGATCTCTAAAATACTACCAGACTCAAACTGTTCCACTGCAGATCGAAACAGCAACCCTCTCAAAACAATAATGTATAGATTGCCATACAGAGAAACTATGAACCTGCTGGAATTCCCCTAAGGAGACAGAGGTTTCGTGCCCTATTTCCTCTACATCTAGAGCAAACTTTCCTCTCTTTCTTCACTTCCATTAGCTTCCCCCCCATCCAACAAGCTATTAGAGATTCTAGCAGTAAAGTCCATTTTAAAATGAAATAACATGGGCTCTAGATTGGGGGGGGTGTGTGTTCCCCCCTGTTTTCCAAGCCCTGTGCAATGTCAGAAACAAGCAAAGGGCCCCAGTCCTAGCTAATCCTAGCAGGTTTGATTCCCCACTCCTCCACCTGAGTGGCAGAGGATTATCTACATTCCTGCTGGGTGACCTTGGACTAGTCACAGTTCTCTCCGAACTCTCTCAGCCCCACTTACTTCGCAAGGTGTCTGTTGTGGGGGGAGGAAGGGAAAGGAGCTTATAGGCCATCTTGAGTCTCCTTACAGGAGACAAAGGTGGGATATAAACCCAAACTCTTCTTCTCCTTCTAGACCCCGCATGGAGGATTGGGACATTCTAATCCCTTAGCGAATTATGCATAGGGATAGCATGATTACCTGCAGCCTGCCTGTCTCACTGGGTCCCAAGCCATGAGAAAAACCTTTTCAGTTAATCACCGAGTGGATTACAAGATGCGATAACATGTGAATCTGGCTGCCAGAATTCCTAGAAGGGCAAAAGTTGGGCTGGAATTTTAAAGCGGGGGGGGTGACAAAACATGCACACGTGACAAGGCATATACACGTGTCTGTTTAAGGCGATGGGGCAATCAGTGCAGACCCAGACTTTATTTTAGCGTTCACCTACCAGTGATTGACAGGATACCTATCTCTTTCCTCCCGCCCCCCTCAAGCTCAGGAGCCAATCAGGGGGCGTGGCGAACAGGGTCAGTCTCCCCCCTTCATTCGGGGCGTGGCCTCGCCCTCAGGGGAAAGCTGCGCGCGCAGCCCCTCCTCAATTCTAAACATCCCACCCCCCCACACACACCTATAAATACCGTTAGCGGCAGCGACCTCACCTGGAAGGGATTCACGTCAACCGGGTCCGCAAAGGGGTTTGCGTCGAAGGCCGACATGGCCGGTTCCGGGCTGGGTCCGCCGCCTCTGCCACCGCACCTGCTCTCAATCCGGTCCGCTTCCTGCTCCCTTAGAAACCACACAGGGAGCCACTTCCGGGAGGGCTGCGCCGCCTCCCCGAGATAGTGCGCCTGCGCGAAGCTTCTGCCTGCGGCAGGTCGTTTTGCAACCACGTGACAAAGCCGAGCTTGTGACTTCACAGGAAGAGGGGGGGAAAGAGGCGGTGGGAACGGCGCATGCGCAACAAGGAAAGCCCGTCCAGCTCGGTATTTTCGGCTCTGGGCGGGCAATCCCGTGTGAGCATGCGCACTAAGTGGAGATTCGGTAAGTAAGGGGTTATGGTTGCAAATGGGGATGAGTGGTGGGTGCCTTTGTATGGGCTGGAAGCGGAGACTAATGCGTGCATTGCATTAAATGGCTTTCTACTGGGTTTCCCTCCATTGTTAGATTTCATGAGGGCTCAGTTGAATTTTCAAAAGCCCCCTTTCCAAAAAGTTGATGGACTCCTGAATGAATCACAACATTCGGTGCATGCCAATCACGCAATCCCGTTTCTTAGAAGGGCGGATCTTCCATTCCGGTGCAAAACCTTGGACGGCTTCAAATTGCGTTTTAACTGTAGCTTCCTTGCCCGGGGATGCTTTTGGGGAAACCCAACCTGGACAGCCTGCCAGTAAAAATGGGCCCCTCTTTTTGCACCCGGTGCTTTGTGGAGCAGATGCAATTGCATAGACTCAACAGGCGCAGCCCCTCCTCCCAACCACGTCCTGCCAGAAAAAAAAACCCAAAACGGCGGCTGCACCGGTTGGATTTCTGCCTGCACTTGCCCTGGGAACCCTGCCAGATAGCCAAAAGAAAGCGCGTCTGAAAGCGGCCGCGGCTAAGCCGCCGGAGCCCGAGAGCTGCTCCGAATCTAACTCCGTTTTCCTAATCCGCAGTTGCAGCGTCCTCCTAATTCGGAGTGAGAATCCGGAGCGGGGAAACTACCTTTCCCGGCGTGCCCGGCCGGACTCCTCCTTTTGCCGGCTGGCAAGCGAGGGCGGGCAGCTTCGAGACGATGGCAGAGTTGAGAGGTGAGGCGGGCGCGCGGGTCTACTCGGGAGTAAGGGCCTGATCCAGAGGGCCCCGTTGCAATTGTGCTGCGACCCGCCCAGAGCCCTGTGGGGTTGGGGCGGGATGTAAATCCAACTAATACATAAATGAAATAAACAAACACCAGCCCATCTCCAGACTAAAGAGATGGTTGCTTTGGGGGCGGGGTCTGTTAGGTTTTAAGGGGATCTTGGCATTGGGTTATATATAGTGCCAATAGACCAGTGGCTCCCAACCTCAAATTGTAGAGTTGGAAGAGACCCCCAAGGGCCATCTAGTCCAGCCCCCTGCCATGCGGGAAGTCACAATCACAGCACCCCTAACAAGCCACGTGGATTTCTCTTTCACCCAAAGCCTGGCGATACGGAGGGGTTATTTGACATGCCTGTGGGGTATTCCTAATGCTTTCCAGGGCACCGAGGCCTGGATCACAGACCAGAGCCTGCTCAAACTATTCTTCACGATCTCAAATTAGATGGGCAGCCCATGTTGGTCACAGGACAGTGAATTTTCAAAGGTCTGTGTCTATTTATAGGGGACAGAGTGACTTTAGCAGTTGAGAGCCTTCGCTAAAATAATCTCTCAACTTCCCGCTGCCGTCCAAAATACGATTGATAACTTGGGGGCGCATTGCATAGTTCAGTGATCCTGGGATTAACCCCCCCCCCCCTTCTGCTTTCTTCTGCCTTCTCTTTGGTACATGCTGAGCATTGAATGTAGGGGTAAAGAAGAAGAAGAAAAGTTTGGATTTATATCCCCCCTTTCTCTCCTGCAGGAGACTCAAAGGGGCTTACAATCTCCTTTCCCATCCCCCCTCACAACAAACACCCGTGTGAGGTGGGTGAGGCTGAGAGAGCTCCGAGAAGCTGTGACTAGCCCAAGGTCACCCAGCTGGCGTGTGTGGGAGTGGACAGGCTAATCTGAATTCCCCAGATAAGCCTCCACAGCTCAGGTGGCAGAGTGGAGGTACCACCAGGCTCTTTTTAGGATGGGTCGTGGGTATGAAAGTCGTACTCTGCCCCACTGCTGGGATCCTGAATCATTTTTCCCCCCCAGAGGAAAAGTATGCAAAAATAACCACCTCTCCATATTTTCCAATTTCTCATCGAAGCATAGTCTTGAGATTTGGATAATCTTAACCGTACAAGAAGGATATTGACAAGCTGGAACGGGTCCAGAGGAGGGCCACTAAAATGGTCAAAGGTCTGGAATCCAGGCCCTACGAGGAGAGACTTAGGGAGCTGAAGATGTTTAGTTTGGTGAAGAGAAGGTTAAGAGGGGACATGATAGCTCTGTTTAGATATTTGAAGGGGTGTCATGTTGGTGAGGGAGAAAGCTTGTTTTCTGCTGCTCCAGAGATGAAGACCAGGAGTCATGGGTTCAAGGTGAAGGAAAAGAGATTCCACCTAAACATCAAGAAAAACTTCCTGACAGTAAGGGCTGTACGACAGTGGAATGCACTACCTTGGAGTTTGGAGTGACCTTCTTTGGAGGTTTTTAAACAGAGGCTGGATGGCCATCTGCCAGGAGTGCTTTGATTGTGTGTTCCTGCATGGCAGGGGGCTGGACTGGATGGTCCCTGGGGTCTCTTCCAACTCTATAATTCTAACACTTTTTAAGTAAGTATTTTCCTTTTTGTTTATTTTGGGCGACTCTCCGGCACCACAGACTCTTCAGCGCAAAGCTTGCAGGGTGGTGTTTGAGACCAGCGAGGGCTCGCTATGGTCCTGTCTTCTGTAACTGCGATGTTCTTCCCTGTTTTCTTAGTCTTTCCCCTGGCCTGTGTGGTACAGAACTATGCCTGGGGCAAGCTGGCCCGGGACAGCGAGGTGGCCAGACTCCTAGCCAGCAGCGAGCCTATAATGCGAATCGAGTTAGAGAAGCCGTACGCTGAGGTAAGTGCCCGTCCCGTTCTCCCCAGGCCGTCCTCGTCCATCTTTCCCTTCTCCTTTGACCAGTCCTACATCAAGACACCGGGACGGGGCTGGGACTAAGCGGTAACACATGACATTACGAGCATTTTTGGTTCACGAGGGGAAAACGGAACTCTCAAGAGCTGCTTTCAGGCCTACAAGTGCAAGGAACTGCGAGATGTTCTCTTTCTTGTAAGCATTGCTTTCTAGCGTTCTTCTCGTACAAATATAGTCTGGAGCAGCAGTGGCGTAGGAGGTTAAGAACTCGTGTATCTAATCTGGAGGAACCGGGTTTGATTCCCAGCTCTGCCGCCTGAGCTGTGGAGGCTTATCTGGGGAATTCAGATTAGCCTGTACACTCCCACACACGCCAGCTGGGTGACCTTGGGCTAGTCACAGCTTCTCGGAGCTCTCTCAGCCCCACCCGCCTCACAGGGTGTTTGTTGTGAGGGGGGAAGGGCAAGGAGATTGTAAGCCCCTTTGAGTCTCCTGCAGGAGAGAAAGGTGGGATATAAATCTAAACTCTTCTTCTTGCGTTTCGCCTGCATCTGTGGCTGGCATCTTCAGAGGTGTATCTCAAAGAGAAGTCTGACACAGTGTGAAACAGACTTTTCTCTGCGATATATCTCTGAAGATGCCAGCCACAGATGCAGGCGAAACGCTAGGAACAAGATCCACCAGACCACGGCCACACAGCCTGGAAAACCCACCACAACCAGTTGAATCCGGCCGTGAAAGCCTTCGACTCCCCAGAGTGTTTCTTCCCTCCCACCCTATCTTAAGCGTCATTGCTGAGTGAGGATTTGAACCCAAGTCTCTTGAGTTTTGCCCACCACTCCTTTGTCACTGTCAAAAGCAGCTGACGAAGACCTGATCCAACCTTTGGGGGGTTAGTAATGCCAAGTCGTGGGCTCTGAGCCAGAGCTCCAGACATAAAAAATATACAGTATGTCGATTTGAAGGTTTCTTTGTGCGTCTTCCTTGCCAGCTGTTGGATTGGATTGGACTGGAAATTATTTGTATACCGCCCTCCCCCAAGCTCAGGGCGGTGAACAACATCATAGTCATACAGTACATCATAACAATACATAATAATACAACACAATAAAACTAATCACTGAGTGTTCACTGAGCCACGTTCTCTGATTTCTCTTCTCCCCCCTCCTAGCTCTGGATGGGCACGCACCCCAAAGGGGACTCCATCATCCTGGATAACCGCATCTCCCAGAAGACCCTGGGGCAGTGGATCGCGGACAATCCCAGCTGCTTGGGTTCAAAGGTCAAAGAGGTTTTCCACGGGCAGCTCCCTTTCCTGTTCAAGGTGCTGTCTGTCAAATCGGCTCTGTCCATTCAGGCTCATCCAACCAAGGTGAGAACATCTCAAGGTATCGTCTTTCCGGGCATCCGTTTGGCAACAAGGTTGTTCTATGGTGGGTGCGGTCCTTGTTCTCTGGTAACAGGTTGTGTGTGTTTTAGACCTGTTTGCGTAAAAGAGAAGCTGGTTTCAGCTTAGTGGTTAGACTGGGAGACCCGGGTTTGAATTCCCGCTCTACCTTGGAAGCTTGCCTTGGAGCCTTGGGCCAGTCACCCACTCAGCCTAACCTACCTCGCAGGGTTGTACTGTGGGTAAAATGGAGGGGAGGAGAATGATGTAAACCAGTGATGGCAGACCTATGGCACAGGTGCCAGAGGTGGCACTCAGAGCCCTCTCTGTGGGCACACGCAAACAGAGTTCATCATGTGGGGGGGGGAATCGCGCCCCCCGCCCCCCCACACATCTAGGCTGGCCTGGGCCGCTGGGCTCGATTATTAGCATTAAACCCAAACCTTTTGGGGAAGCAGTGAAGGTAACCCTGTTAAGTGCTGTTAAACGCCACTGATTTTCATGCGAAGAACTAAACCGCGACCCTTTACCTGGGAGTAAGCTCAGTTGCTGGCAATGGGGCTTGCTTCTGAGTAAACCCACCTAGGGTCGTGATTCACCCGTTCGAAGAGTTGCATGGTTGCTTCAAAGCAAAGCCAACAGCTACCACCAAGCTTACTCCCGAGTAACGCATGCCTCGGAGCCAACCATTTTTTCTAAACTAAAACCTCAGTATTCAGGTTAAATTGCTGGGTTGGCACTTCCCACTTCCTCCCTTCCCCCCTCACTTCCTCCCTTCCCCCCTCACAACAAACACCATGGGAGGTGGGTGGGGCTGAGAGAGCTCCAAGAAGCTGTGACTAGCCCAAGGTCACCCAGCTGGCATGTGTTGGAGTGCACAAGCTAATCTAGTTCCCCAGATAAGCCTCCACGGCTCCAGTGGCAGAGCGGGGAATCAACCCGGTTCCCCAGATTAGAGTGCACCTGCTCTTAACCACTACACCACGCTGGCTGTAGAAAGGCAGAGTAGACCGGAATTGATAAATAATAATGAATAGTTCATGATTAAGGCTCTTAGTTGATGTTTGAGGTGAGACCCACTCCTTGCTCTTCTTCCAGGAGCTGGCTGAGAAACTTCATGCCCAGTACCCGGAGCATTACCCCGATAACAACCACAAGCCAGAGATGGCGATCGCCCTGACCCCCTTCGACGGTCTCTGTGGCTTCCGGCCCGTGGAAGAGATTGTGACTTTCCTTCAGAGTAAGTGAACAGAGGGGCTTTAAACAGAGGGAGGTGAGTGTTGACTGAAAACCACTGTGAGGTGCAAAACCTCCATGAGCCAGGGCAGTATAGCTCTGGTTTCCAGTTGCTGGAAGCGAGGGAAAGCTTTGGTTCTCTGTCCCCTTGTGAGTGAGGCTTTCATCTAGTCAGTCGTGATGGAAAAAGCAGCATTATGGGTGAGGTGGGATTCAGCAGGGCTCTTCCGACATTTTGACAGAACGATCAAAATGCTACGATACAGAATGAAGGAGGCATTCTGTATCTAGTTTTAGGGAGCAGATTTGGCATAGGGCTAGAACAAAATCATAGCGAGAAAACGGAATGTCACACAACAAATGGTGTTGTACTTGAGTCCAATTATTGAAGAGCCATAATAGAAATTTGGGTGCTGTGTGGTTTCCGGACTGTATGGCCGTGTTCTAGCAGCATTCTCTCCTGACGTTTCGCCTCCATCTGTCGCTGGCATCTTCAGAGGATCTTCAGAGGATCCTCTGAAGACGCCAGCCACAGATGCAGGCGAAACATCAGGAGAGAATGCTGCTAGAACACGGCCATACAGCTGGGAAACCACACAGCACCCAAGTGATTCCGGCCGTGAAAGCCTTCGACAATACATAATAGAAATGTTTATCTTCTGGCACTTTGGAACAACTGCAATAAATAATCTCCAGCTCCCCGTAGAATACTGGGGGATAGTTGTATTTTTTAAAATGTCCCTCAAATTTCCTTTAATTTGCAGAGGTGAGCAGAAGGGCCCTCAGAGAGGGAAATGCAATTAATTGCTTACACTGACTGCCCGCTTAAGACAACAAGGGAGAAAACACTACAGAATTGACAGATTAGCACAGTGAGCAGACTGTACGCAAATACGTTTGCGTCGATGCAGTCGAGGTGAAATTGACATAAAAATATGGCGGCCATCGAGGTAAAGTAGCATTAAAAAATATGGTGGAGCAGGACTCTGGGCGATCCAAGTTTGAATCCCCTCTTCTACGGTGAAATCTCGCAGGGTGATTGTGGGCCCGTTATAAATTCCAAGCCTGGTTGTTGTTGGAAAACAGAAGAGGAAAGAACCATGGTCTCAGCTGCTTTGAATCCCCATCGAGGAGAAAATAAATAAATGTATGTGAAAAGCTGTTAGAGAGCTGGGCTAAGGTCTGGGGGTCGTAAGTTCGAAACCCTGCTTCGGGGTGTTCTCCCAAAGAGTTGTCGGACTTGCTGTGTTGCGTTTCCTGCCTCGGGTGCATGGTTGTCAGCAGCGTGCGTGTCTGATTTCCCACAGAGGTCCCTGAATTCCGAGCCCTGATTGGGAACGTGGCCGCCGAACAGCTGGAACGCTGCGTGGACGACGACCCGCGGGGAGTGTCGGCCGCCCTGCGCGTCTGCTTTACCAGGATGATGAAGAGTGAGAAGAAATTCTGCGTGGAGCAGCTCAACCTGCTGGTGAAACGGATTAGCCAAAGAAGTGAGTCCGGTGGATTGTTTCATAATGGAGTCAGCGTGACAAAGCAACTGGGTGTTGTTTGGTGGCCATTACTAATTATAACGTTACCATGAGATTTCTTGAGCACCACTTCCTGTAAGGAGACTCAAGCTCCTTTCCCTTCCTCCCCCCATAACAGGCGCCTTGTGAGGTGGGGGGGCTGAGAGAGTTCAGAGAGGGGACTTTGACTAGCCCAAGGTCACCCAGCAGGAATGTAGGAGTGCGGAAACACATCTGGTTCACCAGATAAGCCTCCGTCAGTCAGGTGGAGGAGTGGGGATTCAAACCTGGTTCTCCAGATTAGAATCCACTTGCTCTTAATCACTACACCATGCTGGAGGATTTTAAACTCCGGCTGACTTAATCGAATTCTTGGTGGAACATTTCAGTTGTCAGGGCCCTGTGGAACTTTTCTATATCGCACAGGGCGGTAAGGTAAGGGTAGGCTCTGGGCCTAGTCGAAACCAGCCAGATATCCTTCAGGTCAGGGAGTTCCAGGTTTGTGGAAATCCCTGACCTGGTTTGTGGAAATTTCCAGGTTTGTGGAAATCTTGTGGAAATCCCTGACCTGGTTTGTGGAAATTTCCAGGTTTGTGGAAATCTTGGGCGGTCAGGTAAGGGTAGGCTCTGGGCCTAGTCGAAACCAGCCAGATCTCCTTCAGGTCAGGGATTTCCAGGTTTGTGTTGGAAGAATGAAGAGCCCTCCGAGGATGATATTGGGAGACGAAGGGGTTTTTTTGTGTGTGTGTCTCTTTTTCCGCAGCCGCTGAAGGGAAAGACACTTCAGGAAGCTGCGGGGACCTTCTGCTAAAGCTTCACTCGCAGTTCCCGGGAGATATCGGCTGCTTTTCCATTTATTTCCTAAACCTGGTCAGGCTAGAGCCGGGGGAGTGCATGTTCCTTGGAGCCAACGAGCCGCATGCCTATCTTCACGGAGGTGAGTGTGACATAGCCGCTGCTGTGTCTTCACGGAGCCCTGTGTGACACAGCCAGAGGCGTAGCTGGGCCAGAGTTTTCCGCGTCCCCCCTCCGGCGGCGGCCTGCCCCCCTTTACATTATGCAGGCTGAAGAAGCGGCCTGTTCCCTTCAGGCTGAAAACGGCCTGGTGGGAACTACACTTCCCAGGAGACCCTGGGGCTCGCAAGGTCTCCTGGGAAATGTAGTTCCCACCAAGCCGTTTTCAGCCTGAAGGGAACAGGCCGCTTCTCCAACCTGCACTGTTTCACGAAGGTAAGTGTGTGGGGGTGGTGCCGTGGGGGGACAGGAGGGGGGTGCTGTGGGAGGGGCGGGGGTGATTTTCCACCCTCCAGGCATGCGCCCGGTGCAACGCGCACCCCCCCCACCAGCCCCCTGGTAGCTTTGCCTCCGAACATGCATTGCTAGTTCCGTGGGAATGTCAACTCAATGCATGGCAGCTGTGAAAAAGGCAAACTCTATGCTGGGGATCATTAGAAAAGGAATTGATAATAAAACTGCAAAGATTGTCATGCCCTGATATAAAGCCGTGGTGCGACCGCACTTGGAGTACTGTGTTCAGTTCTGGTCGCCACATCTCAAAAAGTATATGGAAGAGATAGAAAAAGTGCAGAGAAGGGCAACGAGGATGATTGAGGGACTGGAGCACCTTCCTTATGAGGAGAGGCTGCAATGTTTGGGACTCTTTAGTTTGGAGAGGAGACGTCTGAGGGGGGATAGGATTGAAGTCTATAAAATTCTGCATGGGGTAGAAAATGTTGACAGAGAGAATTTTCTCTCTCTTTCTCACAGTACTAGGACCAGGGGGCATTCATTGAAAATGCTGGGGGGAAGAATTAGGACTAATAAAAGGAAACACTTCTTCACACAACGTGTGATTGGTGTTTAGAATATGCTGCCACAGGAGGTGGTGATGGCCACTAACCTGGATAGCTTTAAAAAGGGCTTGGACAGATTTATGGAGGAGAAGTCGATCTATGGCTACCAATCTTGATCCTCCTTGATCTCAGATTGCAAATGCCTTAGCAGACCAGGTGCTCAGGAGCAGCAGCAGCAGAAGGCCATTGCTTTCACATCCTGCACGTGAGCTCCCAAAGGCACCTGGTGGGCCCCTGCGAGTAGCAGAGTGCTGGACTAGATGGACTCTGGTCTGATCCAGCAGGCTAGTTCTTATGTTCTTATGACATAGCCGCTGCTGTGTCTGGCTAGAACTGGGGAGACCTATTTATTTACCACTGTGTTCTTCTCCCATTTATCTATCCAATAACTTTGAAGCGGCATGAATCGTTTTGTTTTCCCCACTGTTGTCCTTACAGAAGCCCTTGTGAAGCGCCAAGTCTTGATTCCGTTGCATTTTTAATTGTAACATCGATTTCTGGGTCTAGGACAGTGGTGGCGAACCTTTGGCACTCCAGATGTTATGGACTACAATTCCCATCAGCCCTTTCCAGCATGGCCAATTGGCTGATGGGAATTGGACTACAATTCCCATCAGCCTTTTCCAGCATGGCCAAAGGGCTGATGGGAATTGTAGTCCATAACATCTGGAGTGCCAAAGGTTCGCCACCACGGGTCTAGGACTTCAGCCTATTGGTGCCGTAGCCTGTTGGCTCAAATGTACTAACAGGAAAAGAAGGAAAGGACGGGACTCGGTTCCTAGAATGGCCCCACCTTGCCTTCAGGGAGGCTTCTGCGCGCGCTAACCATTGGCTTCCTCCCCCCCCCACTCTTTAATTTGGCAGACTGCATCGAATGCATGGCCTGTTCAGACAACACCGTCCGGGCAGGCCTCACGCCCAAGTTCATTGACGTCCTCACCCTGTGCGAAATGCTGAATTACATGCCAGCCCCGAGCAACGACAAGCTGCTGACCCCCACCCAAAGCCGCCTGGACCCTTGTGTCTCCATCTACGACCCCCCCGTCCCAGACTTCGCTGTCATGAAGATAGAGGTTAGCTTGGGCCTCTGGGGAGAGGGCTCGGGAAAGGGCGCGAGGGTGTGAGATTTGCACACGTTTCTCCTTTGTAGGGTCGCCTGGTCACTTCTGGGAGCTTTTTGGGGGGGCAGGGCAGGAAGTGACATCACTGCAAATAAAGTTCCGGCGACACTCTGGGAATATCCTGAATCTCTAGTTCAATACATTCATAGAGCGTCCCCGTGTTGTTGTTCCTTATTTTATTTTTGCTCCACTCGCTTAACTTTTAATTAAGCTTGCCCTTCTGGTAGCAAAGACCGACAGGGGTCCAGAAACATCGAACACTTCTGCCGCCTCTCCTGAGCAACGTCTCCCGCCAGCGTGGCGCAGTGGTTAAGAGCAGGTGCTCTCTAATCTGGAGAACCGGGTTTGATTCCCCGCTCTGCCGCTTGAGTTGTGGAGGTTTTTCTGGTGAACCAGATTAGCCTGTGCACCAACGCCGGGTGACCTTGGGCTAGTCACAGTTCTTCGGTGCTCTCTCAGCCCCACCCACCTCACAGGGTGTTTGTTGTGGGGGAAGGAGGGAAGGGAAAGGAGATTGTCAGCCCCTTTGAGTCTCCTTACAGGAGAGGAAGGGGGGATATAAATCCAAACTCTTCTTCTCTTGCAGATTCCTTCCACTGTCAAGCTGTACCTCATTTCAGCCATCGATTCGGCCAGCATCGTGTTGGTGATCAACGGCACAGCGGCGGGCACCTCCACCGCTGCCAGTTCCGAGATGGCTCTCCGTCCGGGCACAGTGCTCTTCATCTCTGCAAACGAGAGCATCTCTCTGCACCTCTCCACAACCGAGGGGATGCTGCTCTTCCGTGCCTGCTGCCTCTTATAACATGGGATGCTTTGACCCTCTGACCTGGTGTGACTTTATTTTTTAGAACCAATAGAGAAATGGCCTGCCTCCTCCGAGGCCTCCTGTCCCTGCGTGGCGTGGTGGTTAAGAGCAGGTGCACCCTAATCTGGAAAACTGGGTTTGATTCCCGGCTCTGCCACTTGAGCTGTGGAGGCTTACCTGGGGAACCAGATTAATTTGTGCACTCCCAACACACGCCAGCTGGGTGACCTTGGGCTAGTCACAGTTCTTCGGAGCTCTTTCTGCCCTGCCCTGCCCACCTCGCAGGGTGTTTGTTGTAGGGGGCGGGGAAGGAGATTGTAAGCCCCTTTGAGTCTCCTTACAGGAGAAAAAAGGGGGTGTAAATCCAAACTCTTCTGTATTAAGTCCTCTCCCCCAAGCATCAAAGCGCACACTTGTGTGGCCGTAGGCCGTTTCCGACCTCTTCATCCTGATCCCCAGGCAGACCAAATCGTTCTTAATTGTCGCCGTGTCTTTGGTTCTGTTTTAAGACAGCAGAATCTCCCGCTTAAGTGGAGAGAGACTAAATCCCCCCCCCCTTTGCTGGGTAGTCTTCTCAGCCCGTAGAAAGCCAAAGTTTCATCTTTAGGATAAGTTTCCTCTTCTTCCTGTTTTATTTCTGGTGCATTGTGGTAGGAGACCTGCCCTACGGTTTCCTGTCTGGAAGGTAGCATAACACAAGTTGGGGGTTTCCACCCCTGAGCACGGGAGATGGGGGGGTCTAAAGAAAGCCGCAGAGCCGTTTGGGTCTGTGCTGGCAGAATTCCTTCCAAACGCCCTTTGAATGGCAAAAGTAAAGACTGTTCTGCCACGCCCCCTCAGCTACCAAACCCCCAACAGGAGACTATCAAATGCTTCCGTTAACTGGCCCTCACAGTGGAACCACTGGCCTGGGTTTCTCAGATGGGCTACAGAGCCAGTCCTCTTGGAAGGAATTGTGGCCATCGTGCACGGGTAGAGAGCTAGCCAGCTTCCTGCATCTGTTGACAGGCACAGCAGGACAATGAGGCAAGCGGAGAATTCTGCAGTCATCCCTCGTTGGTATTTTATTCCGGTCTACCTCTGGGTGCTCAGTTTGCATCTCCCGTCCCTGACTCTCACTGCCCTCGTTCTTGGCCTTTTAGAAAACGAGGTTCTCCATTTTGCCTCTGCCCCTTGTCACACGACGGCTCGCGGGCCCGATCATCCCTCTGAAGGGGTCACGTGTTTGACACCCCGCATCTAGAATCTATGAAATTAATGTGCTACGTCTAAAACAATATAAGATTCCCAAACACGTGCGGCACATAGGTGCTGGCTCAAGCAATTTATATTACCTGTTAGTTACTTGTAAAGTATGCCAAATTGTTGGCTATTAGACTTATCAAACTATTATATCTCTATAACACATATATATCTCCACTTTTTTTTCTTTTTTCTTTTAGAATAGATAGGCCTCCTGGGTAACGTCCATAATGTGAGGCCTTGATTGCTGGTAAGGAGGATGCAGTATAACCATCCATCTTGACATTCAAGTTAGACCAAGTTTCTTGAAGAAGAATGATATTGAAATCTGTCAGCAAGTTCATAAAATATCTGTTTTTTGCTTTGTTATTCCAGCCTGCAATGTTCCAAGACAGGATGGGGAGTTTAAAGTGCCTCTGGCGTCATTCTAATTGGGGGAGTTCTTCAACAATTATTGGTGGATAGATCCATTAGTGGTATTTCCTCTAGGTCTAGCACCAACAGTTTTGGGGGTAGCTACGGTCTCAAAAGTAATTAAATCATGTTCACCAGTACTAGATGCTCTCTCCGTGGATAGAAGATTATTTCGAGGGGGGATAGCTGGTATATTTTCACGACTGTGTTCCTCGGATGTAGGAGGACTTAAGCAAGTTATGGCCGGTGACTGTTTCAGAGGATTCATAAGTTGGGCAAATTTATTTCTTGTTGCCTGAAGCTTGTCTAACACTTTCTTTTGTTCAGGATGTGGTGATTCCTGAAATCCCACTTTAAATCCAATTCATGCAACAATGTAATGAATGTAAAAATATTCTTTGCGATACGACTTCCTCCATCTGTATATTGTTTATGTTGTAGAAACCTTCATTCATGGCAATAATAAGATGATATAAGGATTGTTATGTACAGAATCACCTGTTGAGGTTTCCTTATCAAGTGCATGAACACTTAAGAAGAAGGCTGATGAAAACGCGATAATCAGCTCGAAGCGTTTGGGAAGTACAGCAGAGTGGATTGGAATATGTACAACTGAAAATGATGAGAAATTTGACTGCCCTTGAATTGGGGCGGTATTTATAAGTAATTCAAGCCACCAATTCAGGATTTTCATTAATTGTTCTGAACTTGTATTACAGACACAACGGTTGACATTGACGCAATAATATTTACAAGACTATGGACATTGTTGGTTTAACAAATACATGGTTATGGACTTGAGAGAAGGTTGTCTTGTAATAAATTGTTGCATGAATTGGATTTAAAGTGGAGATATATGTGTGTTATGGAGATATAATAGTTTGATAAATCTAATAGCCAACAATTGGCATACTGTACAAGTAACTAACAGGTAATATAAATTGCTTGGGCCAGTGCCTATGTGCCACGCGTTTGTGAACCCCTCATCTCGAGCCTTTGGTCTGGCTTCCAGCAAGCCCTGTTTACATCAACGTAGCGTTTGAAATAGGCCAAAGGATTCCCCCCCAATGTGACTGCCCGTGTAGAAGCCTGCACTGCCCAATTTGACCACTGGAACCACACCAGTCTAAGATGCTGTTTTTGGGAACCTGTGGATGTAGGCTGATGCTCAATTTTCCCTCTTTGAAGCGGAAAAAGATCCATATTTCTTTTTACCAGGCTTGGCAAACAACTCGCCTTCGGCAAGGAAGAGGAAACAGGAAAGGAAGAGAAACCACCCAAATCCCCTCACTAGAGTGTAGCTGTCAGGGGTTCATGTGATTCAATAAAAAGGATGTGGCGTCCCCTGGCCCATATGACTGGTGTGTCTTCTAAACTTTTTTTTAATGGTTCTTCGGGTTTGCATAAGTTATCCCTCTTCTAGAGCTGGGTCAGGACAGGTATGCAGTGTTAAGAACGGGGCGGGGAGATAATAGGTCGGAGGAGGAAGAAAAACACAACAGTGGGAAATTCTGCATGTATGCTAATATCTTGGAATCATAGAGTTGGAAGAGACCAGAAGGGCCATCAAGTCCAGCCGCCTGCCATGCAGGAACACACCATCAAAGCGCCCCCGACTTTTCATCCAGCCTCTGTTTAAAACAGGAGACTCCACCACACTCGGAGGCAGTGCGTTCCACTGTTGAACAGCCTTGACTGTCAGGAAGTTCTTCCTGAGGTTTAGGTGGAATCTCTTTTCCATCACCCTGAACCCATGACTCCTGGTCCTTGTCTCTGGAGCCGCAGGAAACAAGCTCCCTCCCTCTTTGACATGGCATCCCTTCAAATGTTTAAACAGGGCTATCATGTCACCTCTTAACCTTCTCTTCACCAAACATCCTCCTCTCCCTGAGCCTCTCTTCGTAGGGCATGGATTCCAGACCTTTTACCATTTTGGTTGCCCAAACCATTTTACGAGTAAAGTGAGGGAGGAAAGATGGCGGTGCATCACTTCTCGAGCTGTGCTGAGCTCCGGGATAACTCTTAAGTAATTGCTTTTCAGCTTCTTATCACTTCTATTGTTTATTTTAGTGTTCTTGCTCTGCTCTTTGGTGGCCCTGTGGACTCACTCCGGCTTGTCAACATCTTTAAATTGCGTGGTCGGAGCTGAAATAAAGGAGCACGTAAATACCAAACACAAATTACAACAACTTGAAATCTGCTATTGCAGAAGGAGCAGTTGATGGTTCCTCCTGATCCAACAGGTTTGTAGGATTTCTCACCAGCTGCTTTGGGTCAGGAAAAGTGTGCAGAGGCAGGATGCTTAAGACGCCTCCGAAAAAAACTTCAGGCATAGGTCTTATCGGAATCGAATTCACATGCTGAAGATCCACATGGTACCCCCTTGGTTGATGAGTCTACAAATCAGGGGGCTGGGGGAAAGGCCACATTTGATTTGGCTATGTACCTAAACTTCTGCAGTTACGTGTTGCGGTTCACCAAATCTTAGCAGCTCAAAAAGATGTTGAAAGCGCAGACCTATTTGTTGGCCCCAGTGCACTAAATCAGGCCGGCAGGGGGCTCAACTCTACAAACCAGAACATAATCACGCCAGGCTGTTTCTTTGGAAAGGACTTCTCTGGTGGGGCTTTGATTTGGCCTCCGCCCAGCATCCGACACAGACACGAAAGGAAGTGACCGGAAGGGAAGGAAGTATCCCTTGATTTCCTCTCCACTTACCCTTTGGGGACCTTTTCACAGCCCCGCAAAACAGCAGCAGAGTTCCCGTGCTTCATACTTTTGTCAGTGAGTCACTTAAACAGATTGCCAACTTCACTTTTGTAGAAAGGGAAGGGTGTGAAAATGGCAATGGTAGGTAGCAAACCCAAAGAACCAAGCTTTAAAAGGCGCTTCGATTGATTTATGGAGGAGAAGTTGATTTATGGCTACCAATCTTGATCCTCTTTGATCTGAGATTGCAAATGCCTTAACAGACGAGGTGCTCGGGAGCAACAGCCGCAGAAGGCCATTGCTTTCACCTCCTGCAGGTGAGCTCCCAAAGGCATCTGGTGGGCCACTGCGAGTAGCAGAGAGCTGGACTAGATGGACTCTGGTCTGATCCAGCTGGCTTGTTCTTATGTTCTTATGATGAATGAAAATGATATTGCTGTTTACAACCAGGAACAGAAAGGAGGGTGAGGGCCACGAGAACCAATGGCTGCTGCCCTCAATCTATCCTTTTAGAAATTAATTGGTACAGATGCAGCAATTTCCCAAGGGGTTGGAAAGACGCTCTTCTTCAGAGCAGAGGAGAATCCTAGATAGAACACGACAGTCTTAGGCCCCTTCCGCACATGCAGAATAATGCACTTTCAATCCACTTTCACCACTGTAAGTGGATCTTGCTATTCTGCATAGTAAAATCCAGCTTCAAAGTGCATCGAGGGTGCCTTATTCTGCACGTGCGGAAGGGGCCTCTTTTATTTTGTGTAACGTGCCTCCTGTTTCAGCTGGAGGCTAGTTTTAAAGACACACACACACCCCCTTCAATCGAGTGACTTCTCAGTACGACAGAAAGACACGCTGCCGGTGCGATACAAGACGGAATTTTACTGATATAATTCCCTTAGTCGTGATATATATATATATAAAAGCAATAATCCTCTGAATATACAATAGTATTAAATATCTAGTAAGATTGTCCTCTGTGCATTTCAGTATATTTAAGGCAGCTTGTTCGGCCTCTCCTGGAAGAGACGGCGAGTCACCCTCCCCAGCCCTGGATCTCCAACTCCAGCAGCCCTGTGCACACCTCCATCCGCAGAGTCTCTGCCCACCTGCTTCGTACTTCCACCCCCTCTTCTCCCCCCCCCACCCCCAAATCTCACTAGCTATCAGTTTATTGCAAGGAGGCTTCAAATAGTTGCGGAGGTCTCTGCTTTCTGTCCCTGGGAGGCTTTGCAGGCAAAGGAAACACTGCGTGCAGCACGTAAATAAATAAGAAATCAGGCAGCAACGAAAGGGACCCGCTCTGCAAAGTACGTCGTAGTGCATATATGGGCTGCAAGGGCTGTTTGTCTTCATCCCTTGCTTGACCTTATTTCCCAGTGGAGCAAGGGGTTTATCTGGGGGGGGGGGCTCAGAACCCCCCATTCTGACCTTTGATAAGTACTGGCAGAGCGCCCTGAAGGGAATTTTGCAGAGCCAGATTTAACCAGGGGGTCTGTTTTTTTTAAGATCCCGTGGCCCCGAAAGGGACGGGTTGTCTTCTGGCAATATACAATTAACAGCACTGGCCCAGGCAGAGAAAGACAGGCCTTTGGCTGCCGTGGGGTGCTTAGAGAAACAGCCCGGGGGCGTTTTCATAACCCACGTATCAGTGGGATTTTAGAAAAAGAGCTTCGGGCAAACCTGGAAGCTGTAGTGTCATTTCCAGAGGCAATATCCAGAAGTCCCCCCCCCAGAGGCCAACGTAGTTAGCAAGTAAACACAAACATTAAATCTTCTCTCCTGCTCTCCCTCCAATACAAGATGACCTCAGTATAAGGCAGTGCAAGTCACCGTGAAGAAGGGGGGACGCCAGCAGCGTCAACAGCAAGAAAAGCTCACCCCAGAACACTCCTTCATCCAAGAAGAACTAACTGATCGTGATGAAACCACCCCTCTCTCCTTACTCGGGAGTAAAGGGAAGGCAAGTCTAGGCTCTCTAGACCCTAGTGCAGTGGTGGCGAACCTTTGGCACTCCAGATGTTATGGACTACAATTCCCATCAGCCCCTGCCAGCATGGCCAATTGGCAGGGGCTGATGGGAATTGTAGTCCATAACATCTGGAGTGCCAAAAGTTCACCACCACGGCCCTAGTGTCATTAACTTCACATGGAAAAGGGTTCTTGTTACCCTTATGAGCTGCCCAGAGCTAACCAGGGGTCTTCAAACTATGGCCCTCCAGATGTTCATAGACTACAGTTCCCATGAGCCCTACCACTTGGCCATGCTGGCAGGGGCTGATGGGAATTGTAGTCCATGAACATCTGGAGGGCCATAGTTTGAAGACCCCTGGCTAACACAAACATGAGAAACGGCCTTTTACGAACAGCCCCTGGCTTTCTTCCCTTCCATCCTGCCCCGCCCGCCAATTACTTCCAGGCTCAGACTGCTTCCTTGTAAAGTTCGCTTACTCGTCTGCTACACGGTGGTCTCTCCCCCCACATCCCTCCTCCTACAACTCCAAATTAGAGAATCCAAAGTTGCCTCGACTCCGTGTCTCCTTTTATCGAAGAGATCGCAGCTTGCCTTTGAACGGACTGAGCCGGATCTCTTCTCCTGTCGACCGGGCGGCTTTTCTCCCACGAAGACACAACCCGCGGCAATATAACCGGTAGGCCGGCTTCCCCAGCAGTCCGATAGTGTATTGCAGAAATAGTTTAGGGGGGAACGCTCAGCTTCCCCAGGAAGAACCAGAAGGTGCGACCAGACGCTGTTCTGCCCGCCCGCCGAGCAGCTTTGACCCAGTGTTCGGAGACGGGTTCAGCTGCCTCCGTCGGACGTCCGCGAGTCCCCCCCCGAAAAGAACTGGGGCAAAAAGGCGCTGGTGTCTTAACCTGCGCTGCGTAACCCTTTCACTGGATGGAGCAAGAGGCGGACTCGCCGAAGCAGCAGGAGCACGGCGAGGACGAGACGGGCTTGGGAGGAATGAGGTCCAGGTCTTCGTCGTCGGGGACTTCGTCCAGGTGATACCCATCCCGCAGCAGCTGGCGGCTGAGATCTTGGTTCACCTGGGGAACAGAAGAGGAGGTGAAGCGGTCTGCCAGCAACTGACTGTGCTGGTCGGGACGAGCCAGACTGGGATCCACCCGGTGGTTTTCAGAGACCAGAACTGAGGAGTTGAAATTAAATCAAAAAGGGGTTTTGGCGAAACGTCAGGAAAAACTTCCTGGCAGTGGGAGGGGCTTCCTCGGGAGGTGGTGGGCTCTCCTTCTCTGGAGGTTTTGAAGCAGAGGCGAGATGGCCGTCGGACAGGAAGGCGGGAAGGGATGAGTCAGTGATTGGCGGTTCTGGCCCTTTCTTACATGCCCAGAGTAAAGCCAAACACCACTTTGGCGTCAGGAAGGACTTTGCCTCCAGGCAAAACTGCCCAGGGATCCTGGAGGTTTTCTGCCTTCCTCTAGGACAGGGGTGGCCAACCTATGGCACTCCAGATGTTCATGGACTGAAATTCCCACCAGCCCCGGCCAACTGGCCATGCTGGCAGGGGGTGATGGGAATTGTAGTCCATGAACATCTGGAGTGCCATAGGTTGGCCACCCCTGCGAGTCTAGGCACAGAGCAGGGATCACTGGACAGGTGGGGAGAGGTAGTTGTGAATTAAGAACATAAGAGAACATAAGAAAGAGCCTGCTGGATCAGACCAGAGTCCATCTAGTCCAGCACTCTGCTACTCGCAGTGGCCCACCAGGTGCCTTTGGGAGCTCACATGCAGGAGGTGAAAGCAATGGCCTTCTGCGGCTGTTGCTCCCGTGCACCTGGACTGTTAAGGCATTTGCAATCTCAGATCAAGGAGGATCAAGATTGGTAGCCATAGATCGACTTCTCCTCCATAAAATCTGTCCGAGCCCCTTTTAAAGCTATCCAGGTTAGTGGCCATCACCACCTCCTGTGGCAGCATATTCCAAACACCAATCACACGTTGTGTGAAGAAGTGTTTCCTTTTATGAGTCCTAATTCTTCCCCCCAGCATTTTCAATGCCTGCCCCCTGGTTCTAGTATTGTGAGAAAGAGAGAAAAGTTTCTCTCTGTCAACATTTTCTACCCCATGCGTAATTTTATAGACTTCAATCATATCAATCATTTCCTGCATTGTGTAGGAGGTTGGATTCGATTACCTTTGAGGGCCCTTCCGGCTCTATGTTTCTAAAAGCTATTTCAGGCCATATGGGGAAGGGAAATGCAAGAATCCTCTACCCCTATTGTTAACCAATACCTGCACTCCACCATCACCCCATAGTGTTAGATAAGCAAGCTTTCACCCCTTGAGAGGTAAGCAGTCGCCCTTGAATATCTTTAAATCACAAAATCATGGGCCTGGTTTATTTATTTACAGTATCTGTCCCCTGATACTCTACCTTTCTAAAGAAAGGCCCCCTTCGCACATGCAGAATAACACACTTTCATTCCACTGTCAATGCACTTTGCAGCTGGATTTTACTGTGCGAAATAGCAAAATCCGCTTGCAAACAATTGTGAAAGTGGGTTGAACGTGGATTTTTCTGCATGTGCGGAAAGGGCCAAAGTGAATTAAAACCAGATTACCGAACCATATTCCGACTTAAGGGCACGTGATTTCGGAGGGAGAGGACGGAGCGGTTTTCACTGATCCTGCCTTCCCGTTGCAGACACCCATTTTGCCCCCCATGACTCCCATTTCCCAGTCCCCAGGAAGGGGCAATTCCCAAGTTCAGAATTAAACTATCTCTCCCCTCCCAGTGTGGTCCCCAGCCAAACACAGGCAGGTACGGCTCAAAGTCACCTATCTCCTTCTTGCCAGTTTGAACCAAAAACGACAACATAAAAGTGTTCGAATGCAAAAAAAAAAATAACATCATGACCAGCCGCAGCCAGTCCTCTGCGGTCAGGCAGGGCCGAGAACATTCTACACATACCACATTGTCCAGATTCTCCAACCTGTTGTGAAATTCAGCAAGTCACAAAAGAACCGGGGGGGAGGGGGGGCTTTTGAAAGGGAGTGGCCCACAGCCTCAAAAAGGTTGCAGAACATGACATATTTGCCTTCAAGAGCCAGCATAGTGTAGTGGCTAAGAGCAGGTGCACTCTAATCTGAACAACCGGGTTTGATTCCCCACTCCTCCACCTGAATGGCAGAGGCTTATCTGGTGAACCAGATGTCTTCCCGCACTCTTGCATTCTTGGTGAGTGACCTTGGGGCAGTCACAGTTCTCTCAGAACCTCTCAGCCCCTCCCACCTCACAGGGTGTTTGTTGTGGGGGAGGGGGAAGGGAAAGGAGATTGTAAGCCCCTTTGAGTCTCCTTACAGGAGAGAAAGGGGGAAAATAAATCTTCTTCTTTTAGCTAACATTCTTTAAAACACCAGCAACATTAAAATATAAATTGGAAAGGTTTCCGGTTCAGATTTTCCCGGCAAACCCCCACAAACAATGCAGACTTGCCTCCGCAGAGGAGTAACCGGAGGAACATCGCGATTCCAGCTCCCCGTCGCTAGAAGAAGAAAGGGAAGAGTCAAGACGAGCCAGAGAACATTCTTTGGTACTTTAAGGATTAAGGGAGTCACCTATGCAAGAACCGGGTCGTTTACCCATGGGGTGACGTCACTGAGCCCCTGTTTGCTACTAAGTTTGAGGGCTTTGTGCTAAATCAAGAACACTGAAGTGAAAACTTCTTAGCCTTTCCCATCACCCAAAGAGGTCCCCCATTCAGTCCTCACCTGTCTGACTCCACAGACACCAGGGTTTCATCCAAGGACTGGCTGAGAGCAGCGTAGCCCTTATTGAACTTTACTGACCTGAAGGAACACAGGAAAAAAGAATGACATATGCTGCTTTGGGGGGAATGGCAGGGTATACATGAAGGAAAATAAATTCTAAAATCCACGTTGTCGATTCCTGCAGCGGTCCGTCTCCTGACAGTGATGGAGTTCAGTCATTCGACACCCAGAAAGTCTGCACCGGTGTAGTGGTTAAGAGCAGGTGGATTCTAATCTGGAGAACCGGGTACGATTCCCCACTCCTCCACCTGAGTGGCAGAGGCTTATCTGGTGAACCAGATGTGTTTCCGCACTCCTACATTTTTGCTGGGTGACCCTGGGATAGTCACAGTTTTTTCCAAACTCTCCCAGCCCCACCTACCTCACAAGGTGTCGGTTGTGGGGAGAGAAAGGGAAAGGATTTTATAAGCCACCTTGAGTCTCCTTAAAGGAGAGAAAAGGTGGGGTATAAATCCAAACTCTTTTTCTCTTCTAAAGCCTCCCGAGATAGAGACGGGGCAATTCTGAAAAGCTTATCCCCGTTCAAAGGATAACCGAAGACAGGGAATTTGTACCTCTTGGCCACTGGTTTGGGTTGGTGCCGGGAGGTTCCCCCCAGGACGCCTTTTCTCCGCAGCATCGCCTTTGCCATCTCCCGATGCTTTTCTGCAACCCAAAACAGCAACAGCAAGTGAAAAGAACTGCCTTGCGTAAGCCGTTCTTGTCCTCTAGGGGGCATGAACCTCTCATCTTCATTGCCTAAAACCATACGTACCAAACTCAGGCCCTCCAGATGTTCGTGGACTACAATCCCCAGCAGCCCCCGCTAGCATGGCCAATTGGCTCTGCTGGCATGGGCTGATGGGAATCATAGTCCATGAACACCTGAACACCTGGGAATCATAATCCATGAACACCTGGCTGATGGGAATCACAGTCCATAGAACATAGTCTCCTCATCAGAGACTGTTGAGAAAACTCAGCAATGAAGGAATAAGAGGGGAAGTCCTCCTATGGATTAAAAACTGGTTGAGGAACAGGAAACAAAGGGTGGGTATAAATGGGAAGTTCTCACAATGGAGAGATGTTGGGAGTGGTGTCCCCCAAGGATCAGTATTGGGACCAGTGCTCTTTAACTTATTCATAAATGACCTAGAAGTAGGGGTGGGTAGTGTGGTGGCCAAGTTTGCAGATGATACCAAATTATGTAGGGTGGTGAGAACCACAAAGGATTGCGAAGAGCTCCAAGCGGACCTTGATAAATTAGGTGAGTGGGCTAAGAAATGGCAAATGCAGTTCAATGTAGCAAAATGTAAAGTGATGCACATAGGGGCAAAAAATCCAAACTTCACATATTGACCGGCTTACAGGGGTCAGTGCTATCAGTCACAGACCAGGAAAGGGATTTGGGCGTCTTAGTTGATAGTTCCATGGGAATGTCAACTCAATGCATGGCAGCTGTGAAAAAGGCAAACTCTATGCTGGGGATAATTAGGAAAGGAGTTGATAATAAAACTGCAAGGATTGTCATGCCCTTATATAAAGCAGTGGTGCGACCGCCATTGCTTTCACATCCTGCATGTGAGCTCCCAAAGGCATCTGGTGGGCCACTGCGAGTAGCAGAATGCTGGACTAGATGGACTCTGGTCTGATCCAGCAGGCTAGTTCTTATGTTCTTATAGTTTGACACCTATGGCCTAAACTAAAGGCAGCTTAAAGAATCGACTGGCGATAAATCTATTGGCACAGGCATCTGAACACCGGACCGATTTATCAAAAAAAAAATCAGTTTCCTTTCCATGTGTCACAGCTTAAGAGGCGATAGGGATGCTCTGCCCCAAGAGGATCCCAGCTGAGAACATGAGGAAGAGCAAGAGACTTACGCAGCTTGTCTTGGAGGGAAGGAATTTTGCTCATGATGTACGGCCCCCGTTTTTCCGTCAATGCTTCCCTGCTTCTCTTCTTGTCCCTGTGCCCCTGTTAGGAGGGAAGTCCCCAGTTCAGCCATAGATCTAGTTAGTTATCCCTTCCCCATTGCGGTCAGCATAAGGAATTAAATGGGAATTTGGGGGCGTTTGGCAGAAACCGTGGACGACATGCGAAGGCCGGCGGATGGCACAGAAAAAGCCTAGAAACTCAGACAGGAAACCCTGACCATCAGGAAGTTTTTCCTGATGTTTAGGTGGAATCTCTTTTCCTTCACCTTGAACCCATTACTCCTGGTCCTAGTCTCTGGAGCAGCAGAAAACAAGCTTGCTCCCTCACCAACATGACATCCCTTCAAATATCTCAACATGGCTATCATGTCACCTCTTCACCTTCTCTTCACCAAACTAAACACACCCAGCTCCCTCAGTCTCTCCTCGTAGGGCCTGGATTCCACACCTTTGACCATTTTGGTTGCTCTCCTCTGGACCAGTTTCAGCTTGTCAATACACTTCCTGAATTGCAGTGCCGAGAACTGGACACAATATTTCAGGTGAGGTGTAACCAATGCAGAATAGAGAGGTACAATCACATCCCTTGGTCTATACCAGTGATGGCGAACCTTTTCAAGGCCGAGTGCCCAAACTGCAACCCAAAACCCACTTTTTTATTGCAAAGTGCCAACATGGCAATTTAACCTGAATACTGAGGTTTTAGTATAGAAAAAATGGTTGACTCTAAGGTGAACGTTACTCGGGAGTAAGCTTGATGGTAATCGGTGGTAACTGTGCAACGCTTCGAACGGGTGAATCACGACCCTAGGAGGGTTTACTCAGAAGCAAGCCCCATTGCCAGCAATCGAGCTTACTCCCAGGTAAAGGATCATGCTTTAGTTCTTCCCATGAAAATCAGTAGGGTTTAACAGCGCTCAACAGGGCTACCTACACTGCTTCCCAAAAACTAGGTCTTAGGTTTAGTGTAATAATCTCCCTGAAATAATTGCACTATTATCACATGACGAGCTCTGTGCCCACGTGCCCACAGAGAGGGCTCTGAGTGCCACCTCTGGCACCCATGCCATAGGTTCGCCACCACTGGTCTATACTCATGTCGATACAGCCCAGAATCGCATTGGCCTTCTTGGCTGCCGCATCGGACTCATGTTCGGTTCGTGGTCGACTAAGACTCCCAGATCCCTTTCAAAAGTAGTGTTGTCAAGCCAGGTGTCACCCATCCTATTAAGACATTTTATCTCTGAATGCCACAAATACCTGCCTCACAAGGTGGGGAGAGGAAGGGCATGGAGTTTGTCAGCCTGTTTGAGTCTCTTTACAAGAGAAAAGAGCACGGTATAAATCCAAACCCTTCTTCCTTCTCCTATATATTGCTAGCCACGACAGGTTAATGGAGCCTCCATGTCTAGAGGGAGTCTACCTGTTTCTGAAATGACACCTGCCTTGACGTTCTCCCTGGGGGTGGGGTCTGGGCCCTCCTTGGGTGCCCCCAATAAGACCCCCACCGACTCCCCCCTCCCCAAGCTGTCATTCCCCACTCCTCCACTGTCATTGGGCTGTCATCCATCCCCCGACAGTGACCCCTTCTCCCTCCCAGGGGGGCGGTGGGGCCTAGCCTGGCCGCGACTCTGCCCCCACCGTGTTGCCGCTCGGCCCCGGCTGGGCCCCGGCCTCCCACCGCCTCGGCGGCGGCGCCTCCTCGTTCTCCTCCATCGCCGCTTCCATCAGCCGGTCCTTGCCCGCCAGGCCACGCCCCCCTCCTCCAGCCCGCCAATCACAATCGAGGCTTTCGCGGCAGAGTCCCGCCTTCCACGCTTGGTCGGCGACGCCTATTGGCTGTGCGGCTCGCTTGTTCCCCCCCTCCCAATCCGGGTGGCTGATCAGCCTCGCCTTTTCCGGCGGAAACAGGAGAGGTGGAAAGAGGCTTTGCCAAGACACGGCCCTTCTAGGCTTTTGCCAGGTTCTCCGTCGGCTTGGGTTGCAACCGTGCTGATGCCCGAATAAGGCTGGCCGTCCCATGCAAATATCCCTGCAGGCAGAAACTTAGCAAGCTCAAGGAAAAAGGGCAGGCTTCACTTCTTTTCCTCCAGCATCTCACTGGATTTTTTATTTTTAATGGAGGATCATCTGTATATTCCTTCTGGGGAGAAGGAATGCCTTCCTGGGCTGGGTGTAAAAACTCATGGAGACAAGTAGAGCTGCATTACTGCAATAGCAACTTTGCCATTTGCATTAAAGGATCCCTTGTCAGATACTTCGAGCAAGGCATGAAGGGAAACTGTCCTGTTACCCCGGCATGGGGAGTGTACATAGGGAGTGCCTTTATAACATCAAGCCTTGAGTTATATGGATACTCTGCCTTTAAACATGGAAGTTCTTATTCACAGTTGTTCGCTGCTGGGTCAATTAACTGGGAAGACTTTAAGGTTATTTTGCCCTTTTGTTTCCAAAGTGCAAGTTGCAACATGCGAAATACAACCCATGCCACAATGCTGACCCTTTTCCACACATGCAGTTTCTATAACCCAAAAGAAGGGAATTAAAATGTATTCATACTTCATCTGGGCATAGAGCAAAAGTCACTGGAGGGATAGGGAAGGTGTGAATTTCCTGCCTTGTGTAGAGGGTTGGATGTCCCTTCCAGCTCTACGTTTCATAAAGCATTATTTCTTCTTAATCCATTCAGGACAGTTACATGCTAAGTAGACCAATCCTAATATTTGAGATAAAGGGCATAGTGTATTGCACTACACCTAAAATGGAAACAGAAAATGAAAAGGGGAGGGGAGTTCTGGCATTGTGTTATTGGACCAAAACATTGGACTCGTTTCTGTAGAACAGTGGTTCTCAACCTGGGGGTCGGGACCCCTTTGGGGGTCGAATGACCCCTTCACAGGGGTCGCCTAAGACTCTCTGCATCAGTGTTCTCCATCTGTACAATGGATAAATGTTAGGGGTTGGGGGTTACCACAACATGAGGAACTGTAATTAAAGGGTCACGGCATTAGGGAGGTTGAGAACCACTGCTGTAGAACATGCTAGCACAGACCTGGGCATTATACGGCCCGCGGGCCACATACGACCTGCTGGATGACCCTGACTAGCCCCCCTGCCTTGCAGGGGAGCGAGGCTTCTTTGAAAGCCCCGCAGAAGCCGGTTGCCTTGGCTGCCTGCTTCTGCAGGGCTTTCAAAAGCGCCTCGCCCCCCTGCCTTGCTGGGGAGTGAGTTGATCTGTGCACCTGTCTGTCACTTATCAGCCCCTATTATGCAGAATTGAGTTCAGCCTTTTGGCCCGGCCCTCTACAATATTTTCTGTTTCTTATGCGGCCCCATGGAAAAAATAATTGCCCACCCCTGTGTTAGCACAAGATCACACAACCGTGGTGGAAAAAATGAACACGTAGAACAGGCCCAAAGCAACCCAGCTGGCTCTGCAGAACGGAACAGAAGGTGGTAAGGAGAATGTGATACTGTATGTGCCGCTGAGTGGCTATCCAGTAACAGACACACTCATGACCCCCACGACAAAAGGCCATTGTATGCCTGTTGCCGGAAAACCTTAATTGCTACTTGAAATTTGCCACCACGTGCCAGAAGCATTATTTGTTCCAAGTTCATCTAGCAACGAACATAACCAGCACACCCAAATCAGGGGAGAACTGGAAACTGACCATGTGGCAGGCAAACCAGATGACTTCAACCGCCAAGACTGCCTTTTCACAAACCCTCATGCACAACGGAGAGCAGCTGGGCTCGGCTCAGGTGACCGGCGGCACCTTGAATGGCTTGGCTACATTTCTGGCCATCTGCTAAGCCCGAGTTAACTCAACACATGATATTACGAGCATTTTTTGTTCACGTAGGGAAAACGTAACTCTCAAGAGCTGCTTTCAGACCTACAAGTGCAAGGAACTGCGAGATGTTCTCTTTCTTGTAAGCATTGCTTTCTAGTTTGGGTGCTGTGTGGTTTCCGGGCTGTATGGCCGTGTTCTAGCAGCATTCTCTTGTGACGTTTCGCCTGCATCTGTGGCTGGCATCTTCAGAGGATCTGATGTTGGGAAAGCAAGTGGAGTATATATATCTGTTGGATTTTAAAGCCTTCGACAATACACTGCTTTCTAGTGTTCTTCTCGTACAAATATAGTCTGGAGCAGCAGTGGCGTAGGAGGTTAAGAGCTCGTGTATCTAGTCTGGAGGAACTGGGTTTGATTCCCAGCTCTGCCGCCTGAGCTGTGGAGGCTTATCTGGGGAATTCAGATTAGCCTGTGCACTCCCACGCACGCCAGCTGGGTGACCTTGGGCTAGTCACAGCTTCTCGGAGCTCTCTCAGCCCCACCTACCTCACAGGGTGTTTGTTGCGAGGGGGGAAGGGCAAGGAGCTTGTAAGCCCCTTTGTGTCTCCTACAGGAGAGAAAGGGGGGATATAAATCCAAACTCTTCTTCTTCTATGCTAACGGTACTGTGAAATTGATGTACTTTTGTTCTGTTGTACTGGTCGACTGTAAATAAATGATTAATGTACGCTTAATGCACTGCACAGTTCATGATGACCTAGGAAATCGATTTTAAAAAAGAAACAGTTTGGCTGTTCAATTCTTCATGGCTCGTCTTTGGCACAGGTCTCATCTAGCCAAACTGCAGGCAGCAGCTGACTAAAAAATGGATATAAAAGACAAGGACTCAGTTCAGTTCAAACCAGGTTTTCCCTTTAATAGGCCCAGTGTCACCGTGCATATTCCAGGATTCAATAACAGGAAGAATTTTATTTCAAATAAGTAATATTATAACATCTGTCTCCAGACAACAGGTAGCGTGAACAATAAACCCTTGGGAAGCTCATCTGGAAGAGAGAAGATATCGAAAGTTAGTCTGGGTACGTTTGTATCCCGAGGCTGCCTTTCCCTCCAAAAAACCGGATGGAATGGTTGGGAGAATGCTGTCCAATCTGTGCAGGGCCAAGACAGGTAAATATTCTGCCACACAAAGCCATTTAAAGAAACCTCCGTATGACCACGCTGCAGCATACTGTGGTCTCTTCCCCAGTCTCGTGTACAGACTTCACCACTGAAATATTATGGCCTGATTTGTAACCTTTTATGTAAATGTGCTCCATCCTTTGTACTACAGTGGCAATCTACAAAGCTACCACTCTCCAAAAATAAGATCTTTGTTTTGCTATTTAGTATTGCATTTTTTAATAAGCCACACTCAAAACCTCACTCGAAATGAGTTTCAGAAAGTTCTGGCCAGGCTTAGACCTCAGCAATGGCTTTGCAAACAGCTTCAGAATACAAGGAAAAACCCATCAGTTGTATACGTTGTTGGTTTTCACTCAAAATCTCCATTCTAAAACAAATGTTGGGGGGGGGGGGGCACCCATATGGTTTCTTCCCCTATCTGAGGCTTCACGACCACCCTGTGAAGCAGGCTAAGCTGTGAAAACGGCTGAGTTGACTGGTGATTTGAATCTGAATCTCCAAAGTCCAACAGTCTAGTAGCTACACCATGAGAGAAGAAGAAGAGTTTGGATTTATATCCCCCCTTTCTCTCCTGCAGGAGACTCAAAGGGGCTGACAATCTCCTTGCCCTTCCCCCCTCACAACAAACACCCTGTGAGGTGGGTGGGGCTGAGAGAGCTCCGAGAAGCTGTGACTAGCCCCAGGTCACCCAGTTGGCGTGTGTGGGAGTATACAGGCTAATCTGAATTCCCCAGATAAGCCTCCACAGCTCAGGCGGCAGAGCAGGGAATCAAACCCGGTTCCTCCTGATTAGATACGCGAGCTCTTAACCTCCTACGTCACATGCTGCCTCACTATGCTATTCTAGTGTTTAGTTATAATGCACAGTATATAGTTCCTCAGCAATCATTAACTGCTGAACAATTGCTAGCAGGCAAGCACTGAAGGTGACATATTTCCTGAGGGCACATCAGAGTATCCCTCCATCTGTTCAAGACTACAGGAAGATCAACGCACTAGAATTTTTCATAACCCCTGTTAAGCGTCTAATAAAGTTGGGTGGCTCCTCTCAGGGAGAGGAAGATTCAAGCCTCTTACCTGAAACACTTAGACTTTATCCAGGCCAAGTTCTTCTGGAGTTGAGATTCCCAATTCATTCAAAGTTGGTCTAAGTTCCTGGATAACGTAGGGATAGATTTCTTTGTGGGGGCCTGCTTTGTCCTGATTGAAAAGGAACGCATTATTAAAAATAAAAACCCAGCCAAAAAAAAAGCGAGGGTTGATTTGTACTCGCTTTAACCCTGACAGGTTAAATAAGCCCATGGCCCTTAGAATAAAGCTTATAAATATTAGAGAGATACATGATTGGGGTAATAGCAGTTTATACTTGAAGATCACAATTAGAAAGCGGTACCCAAGTCCACTATTGCACAAAAAGATGGGGGAAACCATTCTAAGGGGGTAAAGAACTCATCCTTTGTACACCCACTTCAATCCCTGACATCTCTTGTTAAAGGGTCTCAGGCTAAAGCAGCTTGGAGACACCCCTGAGGCATAGTGGACCATGCTAGCTAAACAGAGCATTGGATTGGATGGGCAGAGAAGTCTTTTTTGGGAGAGAGTCACATGACTCTGAGCATCACCACCACAAGTCTTGAACATGCCCAGATATGACAAGAGAAACATGCCTAGCTAAAGAGAGAAACAGCAGTAAGGTTCAAAGGCATTCCACTGACCTTTACAACTTCTAAGATACGGACGGCACTTGCAAAGTCATTTAGTCGCCGGCATGCCCTTAAAGCAGCATCAAGGATTTTTGGTTCGGGAACCAGGTCATAACCAACCAAGGTGTTCATACCTGTCAGAGAGAACAAGCGGTTTCAGAGGGTGCCATTTTTCTCACAGAAATTCCATTGTTCATCTCAATATTCATATTCCTAAAGATACCCCAAAATCCCTGAAAAGCTTGATTCCTATCAGTGTGAATTTTCCTATCCTGTGTGAATTTTCCTATGGGTACATCTACAGTACATAGAAATTAGCACAGATGACATGAAACTGCGCTAAAATTTAGAATATAAACCTCATTGTATCAGGGGCTGTTTACTATCCCAGTACCAACAACGGTTAGGATAAAGCTGAATTATTTAAAAGAGCCTTTGGAAACTGACCCGAGGCCATGCTGATAGTTTGAAGCTATTACTGGCTTTAACGTTTTTGGGATTTTCCATATACTCATACAGCCACTTTGAAAGAAGAAGAAGAAGAAGAAGAGTTTGGATTTATATCCCTCCTTTCTCTCCTGTAGGAGACTCAAAGGGGCTTACAATCTCCTTGCCCTTCCCCCCTCACAACAAAAACCCTGTGAGGTGGGTGGGGCTGGGAGAGCTCCAAAAAGCTGTGACTAGCCCAAGGTCACCCAGCTGGCATTTGTGGGAGTGCACAGGCTAATCTGACTTCCCCAGATAAGCCTCCACAACTCAAGCGGCAGAGATGGGAATCAAACCTGGTTCCTCCAGATCAGAATGCACCTGCTCTTAGCCACTACTGCTCCCTGAAAGCAGTATACAAATCTCTTAAACAGGATCTGAGTTCATACCAGAACGACATGCTATACCTCCAGTGCCAAAATATCAACCCTTTCCACTGTATTACATTTCCAGGCTCAGCACAATCTCAAAGCAACTTAGAGATCCACAATAAAGTGTCATTTATGGTTTTGCTGTTGCAAGCATTTGGATTTCAAAGCACTGCCTAAAGCAGTGGTTCTCAACCTGTGGGTCACGACCCCTTTGGGGGTCGAACGACCCTTTCACAGGGGTCGCCTAAGACTCTCTGCATCAGCGTTCTCCATCTGTAAAATGGATAAATGTTAGGGTTGGGGGTCACCACCACATGAGGAACTGTATTAAAGGGTCGCGGCATTAGGAAGGTTGAGAACCACTGGTCGAAAGGTTTTTCTGTCCTTATTAAGGCAGCCCTCACGTACACTGAGGAAGATGTCGGGTTACTGATTAAACAGCCAAGTGTTGTTTAACCTCTGCTCCTAAAGAGACAGTCGCCCCATATGAGTCAATAAAACATGCCGCTGTGTCTCCAATTACAAGAGGAAAAAAAGATAATTCTAAACTGAAAATGATACATGCAGCAGCCAATCCTTTGTTTACCAGCATCCTTCCATCCTTTTTTTAAACCTGAATTCAACTATATCCAAGACGTACAAACTCTCTTTTCAGGTATGGAAGTCACTTAAACATACAGAACAGCAATGAAAAATATTCCCTTCTTCAGGCTTTCAAATCACTCAGTAGGTGTACAACAGAAGTCATTTCATGACCGGAGCTATTCCGTGAACTCTGCTCTGAAGACCGAACAGGGGTTGTAAACAAATCAGTTTGATTTAACAGATCATGAACCAGTCTGAGTGTACTGTTGTAGAAGCGAGGAGAGCAGAGCTGTGGAGAAGTTCCATTAAAGACAACGGCTTGGCTAGAAGAGACCAAGATGCACCGTCTGAAAAGGGATCAGGGTACGCCATGAGCTGTTCTGCTTAACAGAAGAAGAAGAGTTGGACTTATATCCGCCTTTTCTCTCCTGCAAGGAGACTGAAAGAGGCTTACAAATTCCTTACCCTTTCCCCCTCACAACAAACACCCTGTGAGGTAGGTGGGGCTGAGAGAGCTCAGAAGAACTGTGACTAGCCCAAGGTCACCCAGCTGGTGTGTGTGAGACTGCACAGGCTTATCGGAATTCCCCAGATAAGCCTCCACAGCTCAGGCAGCAGAGCGGGGAGTCAAACCTGGTTCCTCCAGATTAGAGTACACCTACTCTTAACCACTACGCCACTGCTGCTCACTGCTGTAAGCTTTTGCGCTAGACACTACACCACATCCACCTGCCACTGATCATGAACCTCAACCCACACTTGCAAGGTTCCAAAGCGTTTCCTTGTTTCTAGTCAGCAAGTTTCCTGTTGCTGCGTGCTCTGCAGCTATATGCTGAGACCAGCAATAGAAGTCTGTTCCAAACACACCAGAATATTGAAGGTCAGCACTGTGTACTCAGACTAGCAGTGGCTCTCCGTGAAATCAGGTGGAGACCTTTCACATTACCTGCTTTTTTAAAAAACAGAAGCTTGGGATTGAACCCCAGACCTTCCAAACACAAAGCAGACGCTCTGCTATTGAACATAAGCACGGCTTGCATCCTAGAAAGTGGATGTTAAGGAGAATTACCTTTCCTTAGCTCCCAGGCATCGATATCTGGTTTGTTGAAGTACGTCACCCAGCGAGCGTCAAACTCTTCATCTGACTCTTGAGACCCGTGAGAATAGCAACGCACAGGCAACGCCACTGCAAGACAAACACCACATTGGGGAGGGAGGGAAGGAAAACATTCACTGCAAAACCTTTAATGAAGCAGATTGATACCTGTGAAGTCCACCTGCTCTTGACCATTATACCATTTTCCCCCTTTGATTTTTCTTTATTTGCTGACTCTCATCTAATTTACCCTGATAAAAATATGTCGTGGGCCAAATAAGCTTAAGTGACGTGGCTCAGCAAGTGAGCTAAATCCCTCATGGGCTTGGATGTTCTACTGGTTTGAAAAAAAAAATAGCAGGATCATGTCACCTTGTGAATGTTCGGAAGCTATACTATAAGCACACTCCCTGTTGTAATCTCTCCAAGAGAAACCCATCCCTTGAAGCACACCTAGCCTACCAGAGCTCAAGGGCAGCCAATTAAACTCTAATAAGTTCTGGCAAAGGAGGCTGGAGTTAGGACTCACATTACTTTGTGAACGACAGCATTGAAACACCCACTCCAAAATGGATTTGTGATGGCCACATAGCACAGCTAATGCCGACCTGAGGGGAAATTAAATAGCAAACAAGGAGTAAGGCCTAGAAGCAGCTTTTGTGACTTTGCTCTGTCACAGATAACAGTACTATGGGTGTGGTCAGGTGCGGTCCATGGTATTGTTCAACTGGAAGAAACGTTATCAAATTTTAAATTGCTAATGAGACATTTAAGCGGATTAAAACTATTCATGTGTGCGATCCAAGTCAATTGTATGCTTTGCGAAAGGTTTCAGAACGAAAGGGGAAGTGAGAGGCAAAAACCACACTGCACATTTAACGGGGCTGCATTGTGATCATATTGTACTATGCACATAAATGTTTTCTGGTGTGGGAAAGAGAAACCTTGCCCGTTTCTCCGTCAGCCTGCAGGCCTTCTCTCCTCCATGCCAGAGTAAGAGACAACTACAGGTAGTTTGCCATTATGTGCCCCTGCGCAGCAACCCTGAACTTCCTTGAAGGTCTATAATCCATGTACTAACCAGGGCCTGACCTTGGTTAACTTTCAAGATCTGGTGAGATCAGGCTAGCTTGGGTCATCTAGGTCAGGTTTATCTTGGTGGTGGAAAGCACCATAAAGTCACAGGCAAGTTATGGCAACCCCATTGGGTTTTCAAGGCAGAGGTGGTGTACCATTTCCTGCCTCTTTGTAGCAACACTGGACTTCCTTGGTGGACTTCCATACAGATACTAAAGAGAACCGGCCCTGCTTAGCTGATGATGAGATCAGACTAGCCTGGGCCGTCCAGGTCGGGGCAAGAGACAAAGTTAATCTACCACGGTCTGCCTCACTGTAGCAGCCCTGAACTTCCTTGGTGATCCCCCATCCAGATACTAAAGAGGGCAAATCCTGCAAAGCTTTCAAGAGATCAGCTTAGCCTAGACCAGTGGTGGCGAACCTTTGGCACTCCAGATGTTATGGACTACAATTCCCATCAGCCCCTGCCAGCATGGCCAATTGACCATGCTGGCAGGGGCTGATGGGAATTGTAGTCCATAACATCTGGAGTGCCAAAGGTTCGCCACCACTGGCCTAGACCATTCAGGTCAGGGCAAGAGACAAGCAGAGTTGGTTTGCCCTTGCCTGCCTCTGTATAGCCACCCTGGATTTCCTTGGTGGTCTTCCATGCAAATACTAACCAGGACTGACCCTGTTTAGCTTTCAAGATCTGATAAGTACATGCTAGTCTGGGCCATCCAAGCCAGAAAAGAAGAGGAGTTTGGATTTACACCCCACCTTTCTCTCCTGTAAGGAGACCCAATGTGGTTTACAAGCTCCTTTCCCTTCCTCTCCCCACCACAGACACATTGTGAGGTAGGTGGGGCTGAGAGAGTTCGGAGAAATCTGTGACTAGCCCAAGGTCACCCAGCAGGAATGCAGGAGAGCGGAAACACACCTGGTTCACCAGATAAAGCCTCTGCCACTCAGGTGGAGGAGTGGGGAATCAAACTCAGTTCTCCAGATTAGAATCCACCTGTTCTTAACCACCATACCATGCTCTCAGAAGACCAACAGGGGTGGTTTGCCTCTGCATAGCAACCCCAAACTTTCTAAGTGGTCTCCCATCCAAACAGAAACCAGGGCCAGCCCTGCTTAGCTTCCAAGATCTGTTGAGACCATCCAAATCAGGGCAGACAAGCAAAGCCATTGCCTGCCTCTGCATAGCAACCCTGGTCTCCCATCCAAAGAGTAACCAGGAATGACTCTGTTTAGCTTCTGAGATCTGACAAGGTCGGGCTAGCCTGGACCATCCAGGTCAGACAAGCAGAGGTGGATGGCTATTGCCTGCTTCCGCGTAGCAACCTTGTCCTTCCTTGGCGGCCTGCAAATCCAAACACTAAGCAGGGCCGACCCAGGCTAGCTACCAGTGTTGGCTACCAGTGTTGAAAAACAGGCTAGTAATAATTATTACTGCTCACCTAAGAAAAAGCCTCATCAGGCCCAAGGAGGAAGTGGAGGAGGAAAAAAAGGGAGGAAAGGTTTCCAAGGGGGGGGGGGAGACGAAGGGCGAAAACCGCACTGCGGACCTCAGGGGGCTGCATTGGGATTGCATGGCACTGAGCGTGGTGATGGCTCCTGCATGGGTTGTGGGGGAGAAGCCTGGCCCGTCCCTCCATCACCCTGCAGGCCTTTCCCCCACTCCGAGAGCCGCTTCGGCCCGTTCAATGTCACCTTCCCGCCAAGCAGGGTACAGAGCCAGCGTCACCGAAGAGAAGCAGCCCGGCCTCCCGCTCCCGGCCTTTCTCCTTCCTCACAGCTCCATGACCTCCAGGGCGGCCATGCACGAGGAGCCCACTAGGCCGCAGCGCCGCCTGCCCTCGAGTGGCTACGGGGTCACGGCAAGGACATTCCGGGACAGCGAACGCGGAACGGAGTGGGGGGGACGCGACCCCGCCGGTCGGTCGGTCGGTCGGTCGGCGAGCCGACTCACCTGCGGCGAAGGCCCTCGGGGCGAGGCCGCGGAGGGGGAGCGCGGCGCAGCGGAGGAGCTGAGCGGCGGCCAACATGGCTGAGCGAGCGGGGAAGGAGAAGAGAAAGAGGCGGCGGCCTGAGGCGAGCGGCTGAGGAGAATGGAAGAGGAGGGAGATGGGCCGGTGGGCGCGCGCCCGTCGCCGCTGGTTTGTGTCCCTTCTCGCGCTCCCTAGCTGGATCCTGACAGGCTCGCGCACCCCCCGGCCACGCGCCGCTCACTGCGGCTCTGCCACGGTCGAGGGCAAAAGTGGGCGTGGTCTGGGTACGGCGGCGCGTGGAGGACAAATCTCTTCCAGCGAGAAGGGGAAGAAAGAAAGAGCGCGAGGGACTGGGATTGGAAAGGGGGCGTGGCTTCGCCGTTAGAGGCGGGGGGATCAGGAGCTGTCCGCCCTATTGGCGCCTCCTCCAACTTGGAAAAGCGAGGCGGAGGCGTGGCTTTGGAAGCGCGAGCCAATCAAGGGGGCGCTGTTGATTTCCGTTCTGTCCTGGTAGCTGGATGAGTGTTTTCTGGCCTGCCTCGCGGGGCTGTTGTGGCGAAATGAATGCAATTCGAGTCCAGCTGGCGCGAAAAGCAGAATATAAAGAAACAAATGCAAATGGTGGCTTGATAGTCTATTTTTAGGTCCCTCTATCCAGGTGGGAATAAAAACTCAAACCTCAGTGAGAGAAGTATGTTGATGTCACTGCTACCATGGAAACTTAATAGCGGTCTCTGGCTTGCCTCGCGGGGTTGTTGTAGGGAAATAGAAGCAAGTCGAGTCCAGCTGGCCCCAAAAGTGGGATATAAACAAACAAATGCAAATGATGGCTTGACAGTTTATTTTGTCAGCGCATTCACAAAGCACCCCGACCCAGGTTCGACAAGCCGCAGCAAGGAACAGACTGAGACAGCAGGAAGGCTTTTTATCTTGTTGCTTCACAGGAACAAAACAGAAACTGCTGTACAGATAATACAAGCTTCACTCTCCCACAAACTCTCATGTACTCCTCTCAACCAACCAACCCACCAACCCAACCAACCCAGCGAGCAAGCAAGCAAGCTGACTGACATACAAGTAACACATGTAATCTTTTCTATACGGATAGATGAAATATGTAGCCATCAGACTACAGATTTCCTCTCCAAAAGGGGGCATGTGATGGAATAATACTGTAAAACCTAGCAGCATCTAGCAGCATCATACCTATATGGTAAACAGGGTCTTTGATCAAATGGTCTTTGATCAGTCATCATACTTATCTTAACTCATCTTAGCTCGAGGTCCTTTGCCATGATTGCAGTATATGTTACCACGTTTATTACTTTTCCTGACACCCCTTCCATTTGCTGTAATGGCTTGAATACTTTTTTGGGGGGTCCCTTTGTCCAGATGGGAAAAAAGACTCAAACCTCAGTAAGAGCAGTATACGTTTATATTCTGCACATAAAAGAATCCAACTGTGCACATTGGTCCCCCGAGTCCCCATATCACAAGTACAAATGCAAACGCCAGTGTTCATTGACATTTATGATTGAAAATTGTCTGAGCCAATCCTGAGCGTTGTGTAAAGTTTTCATTTTTCCAGGATTGTTGTGGTCCCACTGATTTAGGTGACTCTTGGGGGCATATGCTAAATGGCAGAGATCGTTTGTTTGTTTGTTTGTTTGTTTGTTTGTTTGTTCGTTCGTTCGTTTGTTCGTTCGTTCGTTCTCTGTTTCTCTCTCCGGTAGCTCATGATATGGAAAGTCTTGGCTCCATTATTTAAAACTGAATCAAATACCTGTAATGAAGATGTCGTGCATATTGAACTCAGGGTCAAAAACTTGTGTGGGTCCGTCAGACCCACGCTTGCCCTCATCATGTTGAGTTGGGTTAGGCGAATCCACTCCAGGGACTGGGAAAGGAGAAAATTCCAGCTTACTTCCACACTGATCCTGGTTTGTCTGTCCCGGTAGATTCCCAACCTTTATTTCACTCGCATGCCCCTTGAAATTGTACCCCCATATTAGCAAACCCATTATGCAATTTCTTGTATACCCCCCAAACACTCTGGCACATACCCCTGGGGTACACCGACCTATTCCAGGTTGAGAACCACAGATCTATGCACTTACTCCTGGTTTGTGAGTATTGGCTCCCTCTTGTGGCTAGCCTGGGCCTTTTCATGTATATATCTCTGTATTCTTTGCTGAAGTGTAGGTAATCCAAACGCCTTTCTCCCAGTTTAACACTTCTCTTGCAAGAACATCACATTCCCCCAGTGTTTTCCAAAGGATTAAGCTGCCACAAAAACAAGTGATATGATAACCAGCAAATCGTGACTGTCGTATTACTGTGCGTGGCATGCATAGCAGTGGTGCAGGCGTTACAAGCAACTATTGGATAGTGCCCATTACATCACTGTGTCCGCTTTCACAATTATCTTTTTGAACCCCAGATAATGTTTTCTGAGAGGCTGAACTCCCTGTTAATTCATGAAGTCCTCCCTGAAAGAATAAAATACCTGTTTGTTTTAGAAAACACTATAAGGTTTGCATATTTCCTCTTTCCAATGCTAGAACATATTTCTGCCTGATGTTTAGAACACATTTGGTTCTAGTTATTTCACCATAACAAGTCTACCCCACACTAACCTGTATCTGGCAAGTTTTGGTTCTCACAATGGGAGAGTGAGGTAGTAATTGTACCTCTCTATTCTGCATTGGTCAGACCTCACCTGGAATATTGTGTACAGTTCTGGGCACAGCAATTCAAGAAGGATATTGACAAGCTGGAACGGATCCAGAGGAGGGCAACCAAAATGGTAAAAGGTCTGGAATCCATGCCCTACGAGGAGAGACTTAGGGAGCTGAGGATGTTGTTTGATAAAGGGAAGGTTAAGAGGTGACATGATAGCCATGCTTAGATATTTGAAGGGATGTCATGTTGGTGAGGGAGCAAGCTCGTTTTCTGCTGCTCCAGAGACTAGGACCAGGAGTCATGGGTTCAATTTCAAGGTGAGGGAAAAGAGATTCCACCTAAACATCAGGAAAAACTTCCTGACAGTAAGGGCTGTTGGACAGTGGACACTCTCCACCTTGGAGAGTGGTGGAGTCTCCTTCTTTGGAGGTTTTTAAAGAGAGGCTGGATGGCCATCTGTTGGGAGTGCTTTGGTTGTGTTCCTGCATTGCAGAGGGTTGGGCTTGATGGCCCTTGGGATCTCTTCCAACTCTATGATTCTATGCCCTGATTTCCAGTGTCTGCACGAATCATGCTATCAAGGCCTATGCAGATAACCCCATTTCAGCTTCCTAAGTTCCATGGAAACATCACAAAAATTCGGATACAATTCGGGACTGGTTCCATAAATCTTTCATCAGCAATACTCTTGCAGGTACGCAAGAAGCAGAAATTCAACCGATGGTGCTTTTCCCGAATGAGACTCTGCCTGCTGGGGGGGAAAAAATCTTTACTTGCTGAATTTCTGCTTGTTCTACATCTGTTCACAGTACACAAAACTGAGCGGGGAAGAAATAAAAGAACATCCCCCGGCAGAGCTTGCGGTATCTCAAAAGCATGCAGCGCATTTGCAGCGCTAACAAAAAAAAAAAAGACTCTTATGACCCTAAGTTGGAAAAATCCTTCAGGCTATTTTAAGATGCTTTTTTTATTTTTGGTCACAGAATTAATTTAAACAAACTCCGGCTTGCTGTCTAGGCAGGAAATTCTTGATCGGCCGCCAAGGCATGAAGGACTTTAACTCTCCAGAGCCCCGTTGCTTTCATAGCTTGAAATTGCCTGCATCTAAAATCAATTAATAATCATTTGAAACATTTGCAAAATGTTAAACGGATAGAGGACGTGCCATTTCTTTCTTCTTCTCCCTTCTCTCCTGCCGCGAGCAGTGAGGAAGAGCGTGGAGGTGAACGGTATTGGGTAGTCTGCTGCTCAGAGGATTTTTTTATTCATCAGGCAAGGTCGTGGAGCATAGAGCTCTCAGAGCCAGTGATTCGCAGTGAGGGCTGAATGGAGCCTCCAAAGGCGAAGGCAGTATACCTTAGCAAACCAGGTTCTGAAGAGGCAACAGTTAAGGGAGGCTGTGACCTTCGTATCTTGCTTGTGGGCTTCCCAGAGGCATTGGATCGGCTACTGGAGGTTAGGGTTGCCATGCCACCTTCCAGGTGGGGCCTGGAGAGCTTTTGCATCGGTCTGACCTACTTCGCAGGAATGTCGTGAGAATAAAATGAAAGGGGAAACCACGCTTGCAGGCCTGATCTCCTTGGGAAGACGAAGAGAATAAAAACGATGCCGAGAGACTGTGTATTCCTGCTCTGATTGTGTATTCTTGCATTGCAGGGGGTAGGACTTGATAGGCCAACTCTATGATTCTATGGGCGATTCTGCACACGAGTAAAATAGGTTCGACCCAGTTCCCTGAGAAGGTACTAACTGAGGTCGAAGCCATTGTTGTTCCCCACTGCAACCAGCTTGATCCCAGCTCGGAGGGCGGAATCATCCTGTGCCTCTTCGCTGCTCCGTTCCGATTGGCTACTGTTCTACGGCCATGTTCTGTCTATCCCCACACACGTTATAAAAAAAACTGCCACAGGAATGGAGGGACGAAGGTGGCGTTTTTTGATTGGCCAGCTGTACGCATGCCTGAAACACTCAGCTGTGATTGGCTGAATGGGGGACTCCTGGCACCAGAGATTCCGCACTTTACTAGAATCGAGCTGAGTTCGAGCGTGGTTCCTTGAAAAAGTAGTAGTTCCCAACTGGAGTCGGAAATTTGACCGTTACACGGGGAGAAGCTGGTACAAAAAACACACTGATCCCACTGGTTGTGCGGGGCACTTAGGTCGAACGCAGCTCAAACTTAGGTCGATAACGCAAGTGCGGAATCGACCTATGATTCAATACCTTCCTCCTCCTAGTGGTGGCAGTAGGGAAAGCAACTGGGTACTGGGAAACATCCTTAAGGTCTAGAAACTTTGGGCAGGTGAGTGAATTCCTCATCTTGGAAATACGCCACGACCAAAATACTACAGAATGCTCAGAACTGCACCGGGCAATTGTCTCTGCCCTTTCCTTTTTGATCTTTTTGCCCTCCCCACCCACTTTTAAGTATGCAGATGCAAAACCTCCAACTTTCCCCTCCTCCCCAGAACAGCTACAAGGCTGCCGACACCCCCTTCCTTGTTCAGAGAGGGGGAGACATCCGTCATCTCCCTCAACCGTGGCCAAACAGCACAACCCGCCACAAATTAAATCCATCAATCAGCTCCGCCTGTACAGGTTGCGAGGGAGCCGAAGTGGGACTCTGAAGTTTCTTCCCTTGGCCAAGGAGAGAGAACGAGGAGGCAGCGAGCATCATTGAGTCCGGGCCGGGCTTGATTGGTGGACTCTAAGTTCACTGCTTAGGGAGCAGGTCAGAAGGTCTGCAGGTGTATCAAACAGGATGGTCTTTCAAGGAGGGGGGGGGACGTGAGGATGAACAAAATCTGGGAACCTGACGTTATTCAGGCTGAGAGCAACCGAGGTAAATCGACAGGGATGCTTTTTTAAAATGTATTTATTGTATTTATATCCCACCATCTCTCTGGCGATTCAAGGCGGCTTACAATAAAAACAGACACGATAAATACAACAAATGAAAACATTAAAACGTCATAAAATATAAACACAACGGATGGTGTGGCCCGGGAATTTTTTAGACGTGCTTGGCAGATCCCTGCTGCTCCCCAGCAAAACCTGAATTCTTTTCTTTTGTGTTTCGGGCCTTAGGGATGTCAGAGGGTACCTTCCACCCTGCACAGTTCCTGGGGTGTTTCCAGCAGCCGCAGTGTCTGTCTGCCACGGCACCGATAAACAGGAGCCCGCTAACAGCATTTTATTCCAGACTAACAACATTTGATTCCAGTGTCCGCTTTTGCACATTAGATTGGAGAAACCTTCTGTTCAGAGAAGGGTCTCTGTAAGATCTCATCCAAAGGTTTACTTATCTCCTGCAGCTACAACAGATCTCCAGACAGATCTCCAGATCCAGAGGTGGGATCCAGCAGGTTCTCACAGGTTCCCGAGAGTAGGTTACCAATTATTTGTGTGTGCTGAGAGGGGGTTACTCATTGGTGATTTTGCCTTAGTTACACCCCTCCTCTCAGCAGTAGCACGCAGAACTTGAAGCAGTCTAGCAGAAGGTGCACCGGTGTGCGTGGCAGCCTGCGCCTGCGTGCATTCGTTTCCCGCCCAAGGACCAGTACAGCGGCTGCGTCCTTGCCACAGCCCCGCCCAGGAATGCCCCGCCCAGGAATGCCCAGCCACGCCCCCGGAATGCCCCGCCCAGCCCCATTGGCGCTACGCCACTGTTTGAATCCCACCACCATGGGAACCTGTTACTAAAATATTTGGATCCCACCACTGTCCAGATCTCCTGGAGAATATAACTGCTTTGGAAGGCGGATTCTACGGCATTGTGCCCCCAACAGGAATCTCCCAGCCTGGAGCTGGCAACCTTCGATGGACTTCACCCCTGACGTCATTCTCAGGCAACACATTTGCCTGTCCTAACTGGAGAAAAATGGGGACTAGCCTTAACTTTTGGGGAAGGGTTTTTTAAAAAATGCATATTCAATTATGCAGACACAAGATAAGCGCGACCGACCAATCTGTGGCACGGGCAGATAAGCGGCCGTTTCCAGCCCAGAGGATCCGCTGACTGGCGAGAGATAATGGGGACATTTGCAAGCAAACCCCTCAGCGGTTGTGTTCCCCTCCATGCCTTTGTTCCACTAGGCTGGTATTTTTTCAAGGGGGCAGTGTAGCAGAAAGCAGACAACAGGAATTCACCCCCCCCCCCCCCCCATGTAGAAAATGTTGACACAGAGAATTTTCTCTCTCTTCTCACAATACTAGAACCAGGGGGCATTCATTGAAAATGCTGGAGGGAAGAATTAGGACAAATAAAAGGAAACACTTCTTCACGCAACGTGTGATTGGTGTTTGGAAGATGCTGCCACAGGAGGTGGTGATGGCCACTAACCTGGATAGCTTTAAATGGGGCTTGGACAGATTTATGGAGGAGAAGTCGATCTATGGCTACCAATCTTGATCCTCCTTGATCTGAGATTGCAAATGCCTTAGCAGACCAGGTGCTCAGGAGCAGCAGCAGCAGCAGAAGGCCATTGCTTTCACCTCCTGCCTGTGAGCTCCCAAAGGCACCTGGTGGGCCACTGCGAGTAGCAGAGTGCTGGACTAGATGGACTCTGGTCTGATCCAGCAGGCTCTTTCTTATGTTCTTATGTCCCCAAAAGAGGCACATTTTCTAGCATCCCCTAACCCACCAGCCCCTTGCTGGATTAGAAGAGGAAGGCAGGCGATAAAAGGAGATGCAGAAAGTCTGGGGTGGTTCTTATCTCTCCCTGCTGGCGGTGGGCAGCGGGGACGGGGGGAGTTCATGCCAACAAACCATATGTGGGATTGCTTGTGGGTGCTGACAGGGAGCATATTTTGTGTGGAAGGCTGCAAAGGGAAGCCCGCCGCCGGCCATGGTGGCGAACCTTTGGCACTCCAGATGTTGTGGACTACAATTCCCATCAGCCCCTGCAGGCATGGCCAATTGGCAGGGGCTGATGGGAATTGCAGTCCATGAACATCTGGAGAGCCGCAGGTTGCAGACCCCTGTGCTAGCAGGAAAGCCCGCTGTGGGGCTAGATGGAGTGGAAGGGGGGGTGAGGGGAGGGAGCGCTTGCCAGCTGTGGCGCATCTAGGCAAACTGGAGCCCTGGGCAAAACCTGAGTTTGATGCCCCCCACCCCATGGGAGGCCACCCGATTGACAAAAGGGACCCCGGAAGCATCTGCCTTAATCCCACCAGCAGGCAGATAAGGGTGCCGTTGTTGTTAGGTTTCGTTTCCTGGCCCTAAGCCCCCGTAGGATTTTTAAAATGTTTTTCCCGCCTGTGCCTACGTCATCGCCTCGCCCTGTCTCTGCTGCAAAATTCAAGAAGGGACTGCCCTCTGGACTCTAACTGGTTCCCATGTATTTGTAAATGAATGATTGTGGGTCGTCCTGTACCCTCCTGGATTCCCAGGCGGGAGACTGTGTATAAAAGTTGTTGTAAAGCTGCTAGGCAGCTGCAGTTGCCGTGGTGTGGAGGTGCTGACACGTAGGTCAGCATCTCAACAAACTCATTTTTATTTTCACTATACTCGCTGTGTTGGGTCCTGTTTCTGTTCCTCTGTGCTTCTGGAGAAGCTGGCATGGATCTGTGGAGTAATCAGGTGGTGCCACCCAGGCAGCAAAGCCGTAACACTACTGCTCGTGATGGAGTAGGACACATGCATTTGACCACTGATGTGTATGGGCTCATGAAACTCCCTTCTCCCTTTGGGATATCAATCTCTTAGGAGCAGCAGTGGCGTAGGAGGTTAAGAGCTCGTGTATCTAATCTGGAGGAACCGGGTTTGATTCCCCGCTCTGCTGCCTGAGCTGTGGAGGCTTATCTGGGGAATTCAGATTAGCCTGTGCACTTCCACACACGCCAGCTGGGTGACCTTGGGCTAGTCACAGCTTTTCGGAGCTCTCTCAGCCCCACCCACCTCACAGGGTGTTTGTTGTGAGGGGGGGAAGGGCAAGGAGATTGTAAGCCCCTTTGAGTCTCCTGCAGGAGAGAAAGGGGGGATATAAATCCAAACTCCTCCTCCTCCTCCTCCTCCTCTTCTTCTTCTTCCTCCTCTTCTTCTTCTATCTTCTATCTTCTATCTTCTTCTTCTTCTTCTTCTTCTTCTTCTTCTTCTTCTTCTTCTCATGACTGGTAAGAGAAAGTCCCTTTTAAAGCCTTTCTTGCTCCTATACCCCCAAACGCCCCTTATTCTGAGATGCAGAACTCTTCTCTCAGTTACGCCGGTTGCTAAGCAACTATCACAATGTTCCCTCCTCTCCCCCCCCCCCCATATAAAACGCTTAGAAGAGCAGGGGGGATGCCCTGGGTTTCCAAATCCAGTTGAGAAGGCAAGGTGCCTGCGAAGGCGGTAGATTTTTCTCTCCACCCCCGTTTTGGAAGTGCTGCCGAAACCAGCTCACTTCCCAAACCCAGCCTCGCACATGTGTAATAAAAACAAGAACTGGCTGAAACCACGCATGTGTTGAGCTGGGCGGCTGCAGACCCGGGTGCATCAGTTGCACTTTGACCTCCTGTAGCTAATGAGGAATTTCTGAGGCAGGCTGCACATTTTTGAAGATAGAGGCGCCAGACTTTCAAGGTGGCTCCAAGAGGCCTTGAGTAATAGCATCCAATCTTGGTGAGCTTTGCTTCTGGAGTGGGGGGGGGGATTTGAGAGAGTTCTGAGAGAACTCAGCCAGTAGGCTTCATGTGCAGGAGCAGGGAAACAAAATAAGCCTTTTGGGGGCCCATAAAATCAAACCCCCAGAAGCAAAGGTCTCCAAACCTGGATGATATTACCAGGAGGCCCTCCTGGAGCCACCCTGAAAGTCTGGTGCCCCTTATCTTCAAAAATGTTCAGCCTGCCTACACACTCAGAAATTCCCCCATTGGCTACAATGGAGCAAAGTCACTGCAAAACAAAGAATCTTGGGCAAATTCCTTGGGGTGCCTGGAAGGGGTGTATTTTTAAAGCTAGTGACACCAAAATTTCAGGGTATCATCTGTTAGCTATTCTTATGATGCCACCCAAGTTTGGTGAAGTTATGTTCAGGGGGACCAAAGTTATGGTCCCTCAAATGGGTAGCCCCCATCTCAGGTTAGCTCCCATTGAAAACAATGGGGATGGGGGCACCCCCTTTGGGGGTCCATAACTTTTCTGCCCCTGAACCAAACATCACCAAATTTGGGTGGTTTCATCAGGACACGTGTCTGCTTTGCTCTCTGTCTCTCTCAGCACCCCAGCCTTTTCCTCCCCTCAACTGCGACGGATTTCATGGGGTCCCTTTTCCCTGCTTAGGTAGTGACTTCGTGTGAATCCTCTGTGCTTCCCCCCACCCCCAGTTATGTTATTCCCTTAAATTTGGAAGGTGCTGCCTGAGCAGATGCTTTTCTTAGCAAAGGCAGAATTGGTGTCTGCAAAGGGTTTTGTCTAGGGCTGGTTTTTTTTTACACACACACCCCCCTCCCAATTTGGCATTGGCTTCCGGTGGAATTCCGAATCATTTTCAAGGTGTGGGTTCTGACCTTTAAGGCCTTACGCGGCCTGGGGACTCCTCAGGTGATTCTTCGGGACCAGATACCTCCATACATGCCCCTACTCTGTCCCTCTACGCTCAGTTGAGGCAAATTTACTGGTGGTCCCCGGCCCCTCTATGATGCGGCTGGCCTCCACGTGGGCCAGGGCTTTTACAGCCCTGGCCCCGGCCTGGTGGAACACTCTCCCTCCAGCTGTCCGGGCCCTGTGGGATCTTGGTGAGTTCCGCAGGGCCTGTAAGACGGAGTTGTTCCGCCGGGCCTTTGGAGTAACCAGCCGCTGAGCATGGCGCCCCTGCTCGTCTACATCTAGATTATCCTCCTATGGAGGAGTCCGGCTGCTCCCTAGGGGAGGGTTTTAAGAGTAAGGACTCACTGGGCGCCTTTTATTGTGATTACCGCTGTTTTAACCCAATTGAGTATGTTTTAGTATGTTTTAATGATGGAGCCTTATGGGTCGTTGTTGTTTTAATTATATTATTCGCTCCTGAATTCGTTGTATTAGTTCTGTTGTACACCGCCCAAAGTCCTTGAAGATGGGGCGGTATAAATAAATAAATAAATAAATAAATAAATAAATAAATAAATAAATAAATAAATAAATAAATAAATAAATAAATAAATGATAGATAGATAGATAGATAGATAGATAGATAGATAGATAGATAGATAGATAGATAGATAGATAGATAGATAGATAGATAGATAGATAGATAGATAGATAGATAGATAGATAGATAGATAGATAGATAGATAGATAGATAGATAAAAATTTGGCAGCCATGAGGCAGAGCAATGTATCATCCCGCTGGGGGGACCTGGTAGCAGGCCAGGGGAGGGGGGACCCCACCATCACCACTACCAATCGCCAAATAAAGCAGGGGGGGCTCAGTCTGCAGCTTAGAAGAGAACGGGGTGGGAAAGTGTGTGGGGAGAAGACAGAGAAAGAGAGAGGGTGGGAGAGAGAGAGAGATCCTCCAAATCCACCCCGCCAAGGGAGCCTTCCACTCCTGGATGTGGCATCTCTTCGCAAAATGATGCTGCGGTTGCTCCTGCTCCTCTCTCTCATTCAGGGGTAAAGCGGAGGTTTCTGTTTTCAACAGAGGGTTGGGGCGGGTGGGGAAGGTGCCCATTATAAAGGCACTGACCTGCAAGCAGAGGACGGAGGGCTGCGAGGAGGCGTCATGTAGCCACAAGCACCTAACTGAGCTCTGGTGGGGATGAAGGAGGCGGAGTTCCCCTGTTCTCCTGCTCTGCCTCTGGTGGCTTGTGGGCCACCGTCCAGAGCGGGCAGGACTTAGCCAGAGTGGGCAGAGCTGAGAAATCAGGCGCCCCAGGTGACTGAAAATTTCTGCACCTGAGGCAACTGCCCACTTTGCCCAATGGGCGGTACGCCTCTGCTTGCTGGCGGGTGGGGGTGGGGGCGGGTGGAGGAGAGGCAAGGGGGGCATTCATATTGAACAGTCCAGTCCAGAGAATCGCCAGTCCACGGCTGGATCTTCCTGATGAAACAATGGTTAAGTGCACCAGCAGCTGAGCAGGGTGTGTGTGTGCCAACCATGGGTTCAAGGACGTAGGTAAGCGGGTGGGGTTCCCCTTTGGGTTGGAGCTTGAAATCTGTAGAGAGAGTCCAATCCAAACTTCTTTTTTTGGGTACCCCATTGTGTTCCATATGCTGTTCTGTGTCTCGAATCAGGACAGCACTTGTTGGAAACCGGAGCATGGATGACCGCTTTAAAATTCTGGTCTCGTCTTTGCTTTAATATGGAAGCCGAAAGCCTCACTTATTTAGCCCTCTCTGAACTGCAGTCCTCCGAATGGTGGAAATGTGCAGAGGCCAAACTAACCTCTTTAGGTGTCTCCTTAGAAACCTTTCATATTCAATCTGCAAACGAAATTTGGCTAGCCCTAAAAAGAAGGCTACTGGACCAGGAATACCAGTGGCTGTTGAGTTCAGCCAGGACATCTTGCTCGCCCTTGCACTTTGGAATCTATTCTGAAATTAGCCCCACACTTTCAATCCACTTCCAATGCACTTTGCAGCTGGATTTTACTGTGCGGAAAAGCAAAATCCACTTGCAGTTGTGAAAGTGGATTGAAAGTGCATTATTCTGCATGTGCGGAGTCTGCGTCTCCCGCTTCCCCACACTTGGGTACCACAGAGATGGTTTGTACCCCGGTGCACCCCTGGAGGGCTAACTTCTTGCCAACTGCCACTGTCAGCCTCCCACCCCCTCCTGCCTCCCCCTCTTTGTAAAACAGCGTGTCCAAGAGGGTGGAGGTCTATGCAGTATAGAGAACTGCTACCAGCACCCATCGTTAAAAAGTACTTATCGAAAGGTTTGCAAGAGAGCAGAAGTGGCATAGGAGGTTAAGAGCTCATGTATCTAATCTGGAGGAACCGGGTTTGATTCCCAGCTCTGCCACCTGAGCTGTGGAGGCTTATCTGGGGAATTCAGATTAGCCTGTACACTTCCACACAAGCCAGTTGGGTGACCTTGGGCTAGTCACAGCTTCTCGGAGCTCTCTCAGCCCCACCTACCTCACAGGGTGTTTGTTGTGAGGGGGGAAGGGCAAGGAGATTGTGAGCCCCTTTGAGTCTCCTACAAGGAGAGAAAAGGGGGATATAAATCCAAACTCTTCTTTTAGCACAGCGCCAGATGGAGCAAAGGAGTTGAAAGGAACGAGAGATAAACTTAAAGGCATGTCCTCATCAATGTGCTCCCATCTTTCCCAAACCACAGGCGGCTCAGGAATGTGGCCACCAAAACTTTCAGCCTAGTTCTAGTGCTGTTTCAAGAGAAGGCTGCCTAACCTAGTTCAAGAGACATTTGGGTCTCAAGCTCCTTCCGCACAGGCAGAATAATGCACTTTCAATCCACTTTGCAAGGGAACAATTCCAGTTCATCAGAGAAGAAGAAGAGTTGAATTTATATCCCCCCCTTTCTCTCCGATAAGAGATTCAAAGGGGCTTACAAATTTCTTACCCTCCCCCTACCCCACAACAAACACCCTGTGAGGTAGGTGGGGCTGGGAGAGCTCCAAAGAACTGTGACTAGCCCAAGGTCACCCAGCTACCATGTGTTGGAGTGTACAAGCTAATCTGGTCCTCCAGACAGGCCTCCACAGCTCAAGTGGCAGAGCAGGGAGTCAAACCCGGTTCTCCAGATTAGAATACACCTGCTCTTTTTTTCTCAAATAATATTTATTTTCATTTCTATACATTCTGTTTCATTCTTATACATAAGAATACACCTGCTCTTAACCACTACGCCACTGCTGCTCCTGCTCAGAAGAGTCCACTGCTCAAGTGGAAGAGGGGGAAATCAAACCTGGTTCTCCATATTAGAGTCCACTGCTCCTAACCATTACCCCATGCTGGAGGGGGAAACCAAGCATACCGCTACTCTCTGTTCTTTGGAAGAAGGCTGAGGTAAAAATGACATGCACCGAGATTGTCCGCCTTTTGCTGCTGCACCAAGGGAAACTGGTTTATATGAACTTTTAAGTAACTTGGCCTAGAGAGAGACAGGCACCATTCCACAGAGATTGGAAACCTGTCATTTAAATTCACTCCATCCAAGTGGCAAGCATCATCCATCCTCATCCATGCCAAATTTATTTGTTTTCCGCCGGGATTGCATTGCTTAGCTGGAAATGCAGGCAAAACCCCATTAATAATATGCCGCGTTTCCTTCTTATTAAGCGCAGAGCTTCGGAAACACGAACCATCCGTTAAAACCGCACGCGCGCCGGCGCTGACAGACATGCCGTTTTGCGAGCATCCAATTAATTCTCCCTGTTCCCTGGGCCATTCTTATTGCGAGGTGCATGCAACCAACAAAAATGGGACTGGGAAAGACAGAAGGGTCCGGGAAGCGTGGTCTTTCTCTGACGTTTGAGCAAAATCAGCAGTTCTCTGAAAGATGCAGACGGTTGTAAAGAAACGTTTCCCCCCCGCCCCCGCCCTTTCAGCTAGCCCAGATCAGCAAATGCAGCCTAGGGCAGCGTACGGCATGCCTAATTTCTCATCGGAGTTATAAAAAGCAGCCGCTCCAAGAGTCTCCCCGCCCTCCGGTTCGACTTGTCAGTTGGGCTTGCGGCTCAAGTAGATTTCCTTTCAGTGGTCTCCCGCAGGGCAGAGGAAACAGCGGGCGGGGATGAAAATGCAAGATCGGGGCCGGAGCAATGGCAAGGAAGAGAGAACACACTCAGGCCCCTTCCGCACGTGCAGAATAACGCACGTTCAGTCCACTTCCACAGTTGCTTGCAAGTAGATTTTGCTATTCCGCACTGAAAGTGGATTGAAAGTGCATTATTCTGCAGGTGTGCAAGGGGCCAATACCTCTGCTAAGGAAGGCTTGAAGCCTTCCTTTCTCTTAGGTCGAATCCCCACTACTGTCTTAGCCAGGTTTCAGAACACAAACTCCCCGCCCCCGGCCCCGCCCACACCCCCCCCCCCCCCCCCCCCCCCCCCCCCCCCCCCCCCCCCCCCCCACCCCCCCCACCCCCCACCCCCCCCCCCCCCCACACCCCCCCCCCACCATCCCCCCCCCCCCCCCCCCCCCCCCCCCCCCACCCCCCCCCCCCCCCACCCCCCCCCCCCCCCACCCCCCCCCCCCCCCACCCCCCCCCCCCCCCACCCCCCCCCCCCCCCACCCCCCCCCCCCCCCACCCCCCCCCCCCCCCACCCCCCCCCCCCCCCACCCCCCCCCCCCCCCACCCCCCCCCCCCCCCACCCCCCCCCCCCCCCACCCCCCCCCCCCCCCACCCCCCCCCCCCCCCACCCCCCCCCCCCCCCACCCCCCCCCCCCCCCACCCCCCCCCCCCCCCACCCCCCCCCCCCCCCACCCCCCCCCCCCCCCACCCCCCCCCCCCCCCACCCCCCCCCCCCCCCACCCCCCCCCCCCCCCACCCCCCCCCCCCCCCACCCCCCCCCCCCCCCACCCCCCCCCCCCCCCACCCCCCCCCCCCCCCACCCCCCCCCCCCCCCACCCCCCCCCCCCCCCACCCCCCCCCCCCCCCACCCCCCCCCCCCCCCACCCCCCCCCCCCCCCACCCCCCCCCCCCCCCACCCCCCCCCCCCCCCACCCCCCCCCCCCCCCACCCCCCCCCCCCCCCACCCCCCCCCCCCCCCACCCCCCCCCCCCCCCACCCCCCCCCCCCCCCACCCCCCCCCCCCCCCACCCCCCCCCCCCCCCACCCCCCCCCCCCCCCACCCCCCCCCCCCCCCACCCCCCCCCCCCCCCACCCCCCCCCCCCCCCACCCCCCCCCCCCCCCACCCCCCCCCCCCCCCACCCCCCCCCCCCCCCACCCCCCCCCCCCCCCACCCCCCCCCCCCCCCACCCCCCCCCCCCCCCACCCCCCCCCCCCCCCACCCCCCCCCCCCCCCACCCCCCCCCCCCCCCACCCCCCCCCCCCCCCACCCCCCCCCCCCCCCACCCCCCCCCCCCCCCACCCCCCCCCCCCCCCACCCCCCCCCCCCCCCACCCCCCCCCCCCCCCACCCCCCCCCCCCCCCACCCCCCCCCCCCCCCACCCCCCCCCCCCCCCACCCCCCCCCCCCCCCACCCCCCCCCCCCCCCACCCCCCCCCCCCCCCACCCCCCCCCCCCCCCACCCCCCCCCCCCCCCACCCCCCCCCCCCCCCACCCCCCCCCCCCCCCACCCCCCCCCCCCCCCACCCCCCCCCCCCCCCACCCCCCCCCCCCCCCACCCCCCCCCCCCCCCACCCCCCCCCCCCCCCACCCCCCCCCCCCCCCACCCCCCCCCCCCCCCACCCCCCCCCCCCCCCACCCCCCCCCCCCCCCACCCCCCCCCCCCCCCACCCCCCCCCCCCCCCACCCCCCCCCCCCCCCACCCCCCCCCCCCCCCACCCCCCCCCCCCCCCACCCCCCCCCCCCCCCACCCCCCCCCCCCCCCACCCCCCCCCCCCCCCACCCCCCCCCCCCCCCACCCCCCCCCCCCCCCACCCCCCCCCCCCCCCACCCCCCCCCCCCCCCACCCCCCCCCCCCCCCACCCCCCCCCCCCCCCACCCCCCCCCCCCCCCACCCCCCCCCCCCCCCACCCCCCCCCCCCCCCACCCCCCCCCCCCCCCACCCCCCCCCCCCCCCACCCCCCCCCCCCCCCACCCCCCCCCCCCCCCACCCCCCCCCCCCCCCACCCCCCCCCCCCCCCACCCCCCCCCCCCCCCACCCCCCCCCCCCCCCACCCCCCCCCCCCCCCACCCCCCCCCCCCCCCACCCCCCCCCCCCCCCACCCCCCCCCCCCCCCACCCCCCCCCCCCCCCACCCCCCCCCCCCCCCACCCCCCCCCCCCCCCACCCCCCCCCCCCCCCACCCCCCCCCCCCCCCACCCCCCCCCCCCCCCACCCCCCCCCCCCCCCACCCCCCCCCCCCCCCACCCCCCCCCCCCCCCACCCCCCCCCCCCCCCACCCCCCCCCCCCCCCACCCCCCCCCCCCCCCACCCCCCCCCCCCCCCACCCCCCCCCCCCCCCACCCCCCCCCCCCCCCACCCCCCCCCCCCCCCACCCCCCCCCCCCCCCACCCCCCCCCCCCCCCACCCCCCCCCCCCCCCACCCCCCCCCCCCCCCACCCCCCCCCCCCCCCACCCCCCCCCCCCCCCACCCCCCCCCCCCCCCACCCCCCCCCCCCCCCACCCCCCCCCCCCCCCACCCCCCCCCCCCCCCACCCCCCCCCCCCCCCACCCCCCCCCCCCCCCACCCCCCCCCCCCCCCACCCCCCCCCCCCCCCACCCCCCCCCCCCCCCACCCCCCCCCCCCCCCACCCCCCCCCCCCCCCACCCCCCCCCCCCCCCACCCCCCCCCCCCCCCACCCCCCCCCCCCCCCACCCCCCCCCCCCCCCACCCCCCCCCCCCCCCACCCCCCCCCCCCCCCACCCCCCCCCCCCCCCACCCCCCCCCCCCCCCACCCCCCCCCCCCCCCACCCCCCCCCCCCCCCACCCCCCCCCCCCCCCACCCCCCCCCCCCCCCACCCCCCCCCCCCCCCACCCCCCCCCCCCCCCACCCCCCCCCCCCCCCACCCCCCCCCCCCCCCACCCCCCCCCCCCCCCACCCCCCCCCCCCCCCACCCCCCCCCCCCCCCACCCCCCCCCCCCCCCACCCCCCCCCCCCCCCACCCCCCCCCCCCCCCACCCCCCCCCCCCCCCACCCCCCCCCCCCCCCACCCCCCCCCCCCCCCACCCCCCCCCCCCCCCACCCCCCCCCCCCCCCACCCCCCCCCCCCCCCACCCCCCCCCCCCCCCACCCCCCCCCCCCCCCACCCCCCCCCCCCCCCACCCCCCCCCCCCCCCACCCCCCCCCCCCCCCACCCCCCCCCCCCCCCACCCCCCCCCCCCCCCACCCCCCCCCCCCCCCACCCCCCCCCCCCCCCACCCCCCCCCCCCCCCACCCCCCCCCCCCCCCACCCCCCCCCCCCCCCACCCCCCCCCCCCCCCACCCCCCCCCCCCCCCACCCCCCCCCCCCCCCACCCCCCCCCCCCCCCACCCCCCCCCCCCCCCACCCCCCCCCCCCCCCACCCCCCCCCCCCCCCACCCCCCCCCCCCCCCACCCCCCCCCCCCCCCACCCCCCCCCCCCCCCACCCCCCCCCCCCCCCACCCCCCCCCCCCCCCACCCCCCCCCCCCCCCACCCCCCCCCCCCCCCACCCCCCCCCCCCCCCACCCCCCCCCCCCCCCACCCCCCCCCCCCCCCACCCCCCCCCCCCCCCACCCCCCCCCCCCCCCACCCCCCCCCCCCCCCACCCCCCCCCCCCCCCACCCCCCCCCCCCCCCACCCCCCCCCCCCCCCACCCCCCCCCCCCCCCACCCCCCCCCCCCCCCACCCCCCCCCCCCCCCACCCCCCCCCCCCCCCACCCCCCCCCCCCCCCACCCCCCCCCCCCCCCACCCCCCCCCCCCCCCACCCCCCCCCCCCCCCACCCCCCCCCCCCCCCACCCCCCCCCCCCCCCACCCCCCCCCCCCCCCACCCCCCCCCCCCCCCACCCCCCCCCCCCCCCACCCCCCCCCCCCCCCACCCCCCCCCCCCCCCACCCCCCCCCCCCCCCACCCCCCCCCCCCCCCACCCCCCCCCCCCCCCACCCCCCCCCCCCCCCACCCCCCCCCCCCCCCACCCCCCCCCCCCCCCACCCCCCCCCCCCCCCACCCCCCCCCCCCCCCACCCCCCCCCCCCCCCACCCCCCCCCCCCCCCACCCCCCCCCCCCCCCACCCCCCCCCCCCCCCACCCCCCCCCCCCCCCACCCCCCCCCCCCCCCACCCCCCCCCCCCCCCACCCCCCCCCCCCCCCACCCCCCCCCCCCCCCACCCCCCCCCCCCCCCACCCCCCCCCCCCCCCACCCCCCCCCCCCCCCACCCCCCCCCCCCCCCACCCCCCCCCCCCCCCACCCCCCCCCCCCCCCACCCCCCCCCCCCCCCACCCCCCCCCCCCCCCACCCCCCCCCCCCCCCACCCCCCCCCCCCCCCACCCCCCCCCCCCCCCACCCCCCCCCCCCCCCACCCCCCCCCCCCCCCACCCCCCCCCCCCCCCACCCCCCCCCCCCCCCACCCCCCCCCCCCCCCACCCCCCCCCCCCCCCACCCCCCCCCCCCCCCACCCCCCCCCCCCCCCACCCCCCCCCCCCCCCACCCCCCCCCCCCCCCACCCCCCCCCCCCCCCACCCCCCCCCCCCCCCACCCCCCCCCCCCCCCACCCCCCCCCCCCCCCACCCCCCCCCCCCCCCACCCCCCCCCCCCCCCACCCCCCCCCCCCCCCACCCCCCCCCCCCCCCACCCCCCCCCCCCCCCACCCCCCCCCCCCCCCACCCCCCCCCCCCCCCACCCCCCCCCCCCCCCACCCCCCCCCCCCCCCACCCCCCCCCCCCCCCACCCCCCCCCCCCCCCACCCCCCCCCCCCCCCACCCCCCCCCCCCCCCACCCCCCCCCCCCCCCACCCCCCCCCCCCCCCACCCCCCCCCCCCCCCACCCCCCCCCCCCCCCACCCCCCCCCCCCCCCACCCCCCCCCCCCCCCACCCCCCCCCCCCCCCACCCCCCCCCCCCCCCACCCCCCCCCCCCCCCACCCCCCCCCCCCCCCACCCCCCCCCCCCCCCACCCCCCCCCCCCCCCACCCCCCCCCCCCCCCACCCCCCCCCCCCCCCACCCCCCCCCCCCCCCACCCCCCCCCCCCCCCACCCCCCCCCCCCCCCACCCCCCCCCCCCCCCACCCCCCCCCCCCCCCACCCCCCCCCCCCCCCACCCCCCCCCCCCCCCACCCCCCCCCCCCCCCACCCCCCCCCCCCCCCACCCCCCCCCCCCCCCACCCCCCCCCCCCCCCACCCCCCCCCCCCCCCACCCCCCCCCCCCCCCACCCCCCCCCCCCCCCACCCCCCCCCCCCCCCACCCCCCCCCCCCCCCACCCCCCCCCCCCCCCACCCCCCCCCCCCCCCACCCCCCCCCCCCCCCACCCCCCCCCCCCCCCACCCCCCCCCCCCCCCACCCCCCCCCCCCCCCACCCCCCCCCCCCCCCACCCCCCCCCCCCCCCACCCCCCCCCCCCCCCACCCCCCCCCCCCCCCACCCCCCCCCCCCCCCACCCCCCCCCCCCCCCACCCCCCCCCCCCCCCACCCCCCCCCCCCCCCACCCCCCCCCCCCCCCACCCCCCCCCCCCCCCACCCCCCCCCCCCCCCACCCCCCCCCCCCCCCACCCCCCCCCCCCCCCACCCCCCCCCCCCCCCACCCCCCCCCCCCCCCACCCCCCCCCCCCCCCACCCCCCCCCCCCCCCACCCCCCCCCCCCCCCACCCCCCCCCCCCCCCACCCCCCCCCCCCCCCACCCCCCCCCCCCCCCACCCCCCCCCCCCCCCACCCCCCCCCCCCCCCACCCCCCCCCCCCCCCACCCCCCCCCCCCCCCACCCCCCCCCCCCCCCACCCCCCCCCCCCCCCACCCCCCCCCCCCCCCACCCCCCCCCCCCCCCACCCCCCCCCCCCCCCACCCCCCCCCCCCCCCACCCCCCCCCCCCCCCACCCCCCCCCCCCCCCACCCCCCCCCCCCCCCACCCCCCCCCCCCCCCACCCCCCCCCCCCCCCACCCCCCCCCCCCCCCACCCCCCCCCCCCCCCACCCCCCCCCCCCCCCACCCCCCCCCCCCCCCACCCCCCCCCCCCCCCACCCCCCCCCCCCCCCACCCCCCCCCCCCCCCACCCCCCCCCCCCCCCACCCCCCCCCCCCCCCACCCCCCCCCCCCCCCACCCCCCCCCCCCCCCACCCCCCCCCCCCCCCACCCCCCCCCCCCCCCACCCCCCCCCCCCCCCACCCCCCCCCCCCCCCACCCCCCCCCCCCCCCACCCCCCCCCCCCCCCACCCCCCCCCCCCCCCACCCCCCCCCCCCCCCACCCCCCCCCCCCCCCACCCCCCCCCCCCCCCACCCCCCCCCCCCCCCACCCCCCCCCCCCCCCACCCCCCCCCCCCCCCACCCCCCCCCCCCCCCACCCCCCCCCCCCCCCACCCCCCCCCCCCCCCACCCCCCCCCCCCCCCACCCCCCCCCCCCCCCACCCCCCCCCCCCCCCACCCCCCCCCCCCCCCACCCCCCCCCCCCCCCACCCCCCCCCCCCCCCACCCCCCCCCCCCCCCACCCCCCCCCCCCCCCACCCCCCCCCCCCCCCACCCCCCCCCCCCCCCACCCCCCCCCCCCCCCACCCCCCCCCCCCCCCACCCCCCCCCCCCCCCACCCCCCCCCCCCCCCACCCCCCCCCCCCCCCACCCCCCCCCCCCCCCACCCCCCCCCCCCCCCACCCCCCCCCCCCCCCACCCCCCCCCCCCCCCACCCCCCCCCCCCCCCACCCCCCCCCCCCCCCACCCCCCCCCCCCCCCACCCCCCCCCCCCCCCACCCCCCCCCCCCCCCACCCCCCCCCCCCCCCACCCCCCCCCCCCCCCACCCCCCCCCCCCCCCACCCCCCCCCCCCCCCACCCCCCCCCCCCCCCACCCCCCCCCCCCCCCACCCCCCCCCCCCCCCACCCCCCCCCCCCCCCACCCCCCCCCCCCCCCACCCCCCCCCCCCCCCACCCCCCCCCCCCCCCACCCCCCCCCCCCCCCACCCCCCCCCCCCCCCACCCCCCCCCCCCCCCACCCCCCCCCCCCCCCACCCCCCCCCCCCCCCACCCCCCCCCCCCCCCACCCCCCCCCCCCCCCACCCCCCCCCCCCCCCACCCCCCCCCCCCCCCACCCCCCCCCCCCCCCACCCCCCCCCCCCCCCACCCCCCCCCCCCCCCACCCCCCCCCCCCCCCACCCCCCCCCCCCCCCACCCCCCCCCCCCCCCACCCCCCCCCCCCCCCACCCCCCCCCCCCCCCACCCCCCCCCCCCCCCACCCCCCCCCCCCCCCACCCCCCCCCCCCCCCACCCCCCCCCCCCCCCACCCCCCCCCCCCCCCACCCCCCCCCCCCCCCACCCCCCCCCCCCCCCACCCCCCCCCCCCCCCACCCCCCCCCCCCCCCACCCCCCCCCCCCCCCACCCCCCCCCCCCCCCACCCCCCCCCCCCCCCACCCCCCCCCCCCCCCACCCCCCCCCCCCCCCACCCCCCCCCCCCCCCACCCCCCCCCCCCCCCACCCCCCCCCCCCCCCACCCCCCCCCCCCCCCACCCCCCCCCCCCCCCACCCCCCCCCCCCCCCACCCCCCCCCCCCCCCACCCCCCCCCCCCCCCACCCCCCCCCCCCCCCACCCCCCCCCCCCCCCACCCCCCCCCCCCCCCACCCCCCCCCCCCCCCACCCCCCCCCCCCCCCACCCCCCCCCCCCCCCACCCCCCCCCCCCCCCACCCCCCCCCCCCCCCACCCCCCCCCCCCCCCACCCCCCCCCCCCCCCACCCCCCCCCCCCCCCACCCCCCCCCCCCCCCACCCCCCCCCCCCCCCACCCCCCCCCCCCCCCACCCCCCCCCCCCCCCACCCCCCCCCCCCCCCACCCCCCCCCCCCCCCACCCCCCCCCCCCCCCACCCCCCCCCCCCCCCACCCCCCCCCCCCCCCACCCCCCCCCCCCCCCACCCCCCCCCCCCCCCACCCCCCCCCCCCCCCACCCCCCCCCCCCCCCACCCCCCCCCCCCCCCACCCCCCCCCCCCCCCACCCCCCCCCCCCCCCACCCCCCCCCCCCCCCACCCCCCCCCCCCCCCACCCCCCCCCCCCCCCACCCCCCCCCCCCCCCACCCCCCCCCCCCCCCACCCCCCCCCCCCCCCACCCCCCCCCCCCCCCACCCCCCCCCCCCCCCACCCCCCCCCCCCCCCACCCCCCCCCCCCCCCACCCCCCCCCCCCCCCACCCCCCCCCCCCCCCACCCCCCCCCCCCCCCACCCCCCCCCCCCCCCACCCCCCCCCCCCCCCACCCCCCCCCCCCCCCACCCCCCCCCCCCCCCACCCCCCCCCCCCCCCACCCCCCCCCCCCCCCACCCCCCCCCCCCCCCACCCCCCCCCCCCCCCACCCCCCCCCCCCCCCACCCCCCCCCCCCCCCACCCCCCCCCCCCCCCACCCCCCCCCCCCCCCACCCCCCCCCCCCCCCACCCCCCCCCCCCCCCACCCCCCCCCCCCCCCACCCCCCCCCCCCCCCACCCCCCCCCCCCCCCACCCCCCCCCCCCCCCACCCCCCCCCCCCCCCACCCCCCCCCCCCCCCACCCCCCCCCCCCCCCACCCCCCCCCCCCCCCACCCCCCCCCCCCCCCACCCCCCCCCCCCCCCACCCCCCCCCCCCCCCACCCCCCCCCCCCCCCACCCCCCCCCCCCCCCACCCCCCCCCCCCCCCACCCCCCCCCCCCCCCACCCCCCCCCCCCCCCACCCCCCCCCCCCCCCACCCCCCCCCCCCCCCACCCCCCCCCCCCCCCACCCCCCCCCCCCCCCACCCCCCCCCCCCCCCACCCCCCCCCCCCCCCACCCCCCCCCCCCCCCACCCCCCCCCCCCCCCACCCCCCCCCCCCCCCACCCCCCCCCCCCCCCACCCCCCCCCCCCCCCACCCCCCCCCCCCCCCACCCCCCCCCCCCCCCACCCCCCCCCCCCCCCACCCCCCCCCCCCCCCACCCCCCCCCCCCCCCACCCCCCCCCCCCCCCACCCCCCCCCCCCCCCACCCCCCCCCCCCCCCACCCCCCCCCCCCCCCACCCCCCCCCCCCCCCACCCCCCCCCCCCCCCACCCCCCCCCCCCCCCACCCCCCCCCCCCCCCACCCCCCCCCCCCCCCACCCCCCCCCCCCCCCACCCCCCCCCCCCCCCACCCCCCCCCCCCCCCACCCCCCCCCCCCCCCACCCCCCCCCCCCCCCACCCCCCCCCCCCCCCACCCCCCCCCCCCCCCACCCCCCCCCCCCCCCACCCCCCCCCCCCCCCACCCCCCCCCCCCCCCACCCCCCCCCCCCCCCACCCCCCCCCCCCCCCACCCCCCCCCCCCCCCACCCCCCCCCCCCCCCACCCCCCCCCCCCCCCACCCCCCCCCCCCCCCACCCCCCCCCCCCCCCACCCCCCCCCCCCCCCACCCCCCCCCCCCCCCACCCCCCCCCCCCCCCACCCCCCCCCCCCCCCACCCCCCCCCCCCCCCACCCCCCCCCCCCCCCACCCCCCCCCCCCCCCACCCCCCCCCCCCCCCACCCCCCCCCCCCCCCACCCCCCCCCCCCCCCACCCCCCCCCCCCCCCACCCCCCCCCCCCCCCACCCCCCCCCCCCCCCACCCCCCCCCCCCCCCACCCCCCCCCCCCCCCACCCCCCCCCCCCCCCACCCCCCCCCCCCCCCACCCCCCCCCCCCCCCACCCCCCCCCCCCCCCACCCCCCCCCCCCCCCACCCCCCCCCCCCCCCACCCCCCCCCCCCCCCACCCCCCCCCCCCCCCACCCCCCCCCCCCCCCACCCCCCCCCCCCCCCACCCCCCCCCCCCCCCACCCCCCCCCCCCCCCACCCCCCCCCCCCCCCACCCCCCCCCCCCCCCACCCCCCCCCCCCCCCACCCCCCCCCCCCCCCACCCCCCCCCCCCCCCACCCCCCCCCCCCCCCACCCCCCCCCCCCCCCACCCCCCCCCCCCCCCACCCCCCCCCCCCCCCACCCCCCCCCCCCCCCACCCCCCCCCCCCCCCACCCCCCCCCCCCCCCACCCCCCCCCCCCCCCACCCCCCCCCCCCCCCACCCCCCCCCCCCCCCACCCCCCCCCCCCCCCACCCCCCCCCCCCCCCACCCCCCCCCCCCCCCACCCCCCCCCCCCCCCACCCCCCCCCCCCCCCACCCCCCCCCCCCCCCACCCCCCCCCCCCCCCACCCCCCCCCCCCCCCACCCCCCCCCCCCCCCACCCCCCCCCCCCCCCACCCCCCCCCCCCCCCACCCCCCCCCCCCCCCACCCCCCCCCCCCCCCACCCCCCCCCCCCCCCACCCCCCCCCCCCCCCACCCCCCCCCCCCCCCACCCCCCCCCCCCCCCACCCCCCCCCCCCCCCACCCCCCCCCCCCCCCACCCCCCCCCCCCCCCACCCCCCCCCCCCCCCACCCCCCCCCCCCCCCACCCCCCCCCCCCCCCACCCCCCCCCCCCCCCACCCCCCCCCCCCCCCACCCCCCCCCCCCCCCACCCCCCCCCCCCCCCACCCCCCCCCCCCCCCACCCCCCCCCCCCCCCACCCCCCCCCCCCCCCACCCCCCCCCCCCCCCACCCCCCCCCCCCCCCACCCCCCCCCCCCCCCACCCCCCCCCCCCCCCACCCCCCCCCCCCCCCACCCCCCCCCCCCCCCACCCCCCCCCCCCCCCACCCCCCCCCCCCCCCACCCCCCCCCCCCCCCACCCCCCCCCCCCCCCACCCCCCCCCCCCCCCACCCCCCCCCCCCCCCACCCCCCCCCCCCCCCACCCCCCCCCCCCCCCACCCCCCCCCCCCCCCACCCCCCCCCCCCCCCACCCCCCCCCCCCCCCACCCCCCCCCCCCCCCACCCCCCCCCCCCCCCACCCCCCCCCCCCCCCACCCCCCCCCCCCCCCACCCCCCCCCCCCCCCACCCCCCCCCCCCCCCACCCCCCCCCCCCCCCACCCCCCCCCCCCCCCACCCCCCCCCCCCCCCACCCCCCCCCCCCCCCACCCCCCCCCCCCCCCACCCCCCCCCCCCCCCACCCCCCCCCCCCCCCACCCCCCCCCCCCCCCACCCCCCCCCCCCCCCACCCCCCCCCCCCCCCACCCCCCCCCCCCCCCACCCCCCCCCCCCCCCACCCCCCCCCCCCCCCACCCCCCCCCCCCCCCACCCCCCCCCCCCCCCACCCCCCCCCCCCCCCACCCCCCCCCCCCCCCACCCCCCCCCCCCCCCACCCCCCCCCCCCCCCACCCCCCCCCCCCCCCACCCCCCCCCCCCCCCACCCCCCCCCCCCCCCACCCCCCCCCCCCCCCACCCCCCCCCCCCCCCACCCCCCCCCCCCCCCACCCCCCCCCCCCCCCACCCCCCCCCCCCCCCACCCCCCCCCCCCCCCACCCCCCCCCCCCCCCACCCCCCCCCCCCCCCACCCCCCCCCCCCCCCACCCCCCCCCCCCCCCACCCCCCCCCCCCCCCACCCCCCCCCCCCCCCACCCCCCCCCCCCCCCACCCCCCCCCCCCCCCACCCCCCCCCCCCCCCACCCCCCCCCCCCCCCACCCCCCCCCCCCCCCACCCCCCCCCCCCCCCACCCCCCCCCCCCCCCACCCCCCCCCCCCCCCACCCCCCCCCCCCCCCACCCCCCCCCCCCCCCACCCCCCCCCCCCCCCACCCCCCCCCCCCCCCACCCCCCCCCCCCCCCACCCCCCCCCCCCCCCACCCCCCCCCCCCCCCACCCCCCCCCCCCCCCACCCCCCCCCCCCCCCACCCCCCCCCCCCCCCACCCCCCCCCCCCCCCACCCCCCCCCCCCCCCACCCCCCCCCCCCCCCACCCCCCCCCCCCCCCACCCCCCCCCCCCCCCACCCCCCCCCCCCCCCACCCCCCCCCCCCCCCACCCCCCCCCCCCCCCACCCCCCCCCCCCCCCACCCCCCCCCCCCCCCACCCCCCCCCCCCCCCACCCCCCCCCCCCCCCACCCCCCCCCCCCCCCACCCCCCCCCCCCCCCACCCCCCCCCCCCCCCACCCCCCCCCCCCCCCACCCCCCCCCCCCCCCACCCCCCCCCCCCCCCACCCCCCCCCCCCCCCACCCCCCCCCCCCCCCACCCCCCCCCCCCCCCACCCCCCCCCCCCCCCACCCCCCCCCCCCCCCACCCCCCCCCCCCCCCACCCCCCCCCCCCCCCACCCCCCCCCCCCCCCACCCCCCCCCCCCCCCACCCCCCCCCCCCCCCACCCCCCCCCCCCCCCACCCCCCCCCCCCCCCACCCCCCCCCCCCCCCACCCCCCCCCCCCCCCACCCCCCCCCCCCCCCACCCCCCCCCCCCCCCACCCCCCCCCCCCCCCACCCCCCCCCCCCCCCACCCCCCCCCCCCCCCACCCCCCCCCCCCCCCACCCCCCCCCCCCCCCACCCCCCCCCCCCCCCACCCCCCCCCCCCCCCACCCCCCCCCCCCCCCACCCCCCCCCCCCCCCACCCCCCCCCCCCCCCACCCCCCCCCCCCCCCACCCCCCCCCCCCCCCACCCCCCCCCCCCCCCACCCCCCCCCCCCCCCACCCCCCCCCCCCCCCACCCCCCCCCCCCCCCACCCCCCCCCCCCCCCACCCCCCCCCCCCCCCACCCCCCCCCCCCCCCACCCCCCCCCCCCCCCACCCCCCCCCCCCCCCACCCCCCCCCCCCCCCACCCCCCCCCCCCCCCACCCCCCCCCCCCCCCACCCCCCCCCCCCCCCACCCCCCCCCCCCCCCACCCCCCCCCCCCCCCACCCCCCCCCCCCCCCACCCCCCCCCCCCCCCACCCCCCCCCCCCCCCACCCCCCCCCCCCCCCACCCCCCCCCCCCCCCACCCCCCCCCCCCCCCACCCCCCCCCCCCCCCACCCCCCCCCCCCCCCACCCCCCCCCCCCCCCACCCCCCCCCCCCCCCACCCCCCCCCCCCCCCACCCCCCCCCCCCCCCACCCCCCCCCCCCCCCACCCCCCCCCCCCCCCACCCCCCCCCCCCCCCACCCCCCCCCCCCCCCACCCCCCCCCCCCCCCACCCCCCCCCCCCCCCACCCCCCCCCCCCCCCACCCCCCCCCCCCCCCACCCCCCCCCCCCCCCACCCCCCCCCCCCCCCACCCCCCCCCCCCCCCACCCCCCCCCCCCCCCACCCCCCCCCCCCCCCACCCCCCCCCCCCCCCACCCCCCCCCCCCCCCACCCCCCCCCCCCCCCACCCCCCCCCCCCCCCACCCCCCCCCCCCCCCACCCCCCCCCCCCCCCACCCCCCCCCCCCCCCACCCCCCCCCCCCCCCACCCCCCCCCCCCCCCACCCCCCCCCCCCCCCACCCCCCCCCCCCCCCACCCCCCCCCCCCCCCACCCCCCCCCCCCCCCACCCCCCCCCCCCCCCACCCCCCCCCCCCCCCACCCCCCCCCCCCCCCACCCCCCCCCCCCCCCACCCCCCCCCCCCCCCACCCCCCCCCCCCCCCACCCCCCCCCCCCCCCACCCCCCCCCCCCCCCACCCCCCCCCCCCCCCACCCCCCCCCCCCCCCACCCCCCCCCCCCCCCACCCCCCCCCCCCCCCACCCCCCCCCCCCCCCACCCCCCCCCCCCCCCACCCCCCCCCCCCCCCACCCCCCCCCCCCCCCACCCCCCCCCCCCCCCACCCCCCCCCCCCCCCACCCCCCCCCCCCCCCACCCCCCCCCCCCCCCACCCCCCCCCCCCCCCACCCCCCCCCCCCCCCACCCCCCCCCCCCCCCACCCCCCCCCCCCCCCACCCCCCCCCCCCCCCACCCCCCCCCCCCCCCACCCCCCCCCCCCCCCACCCCCCCCCCCCCCCACCCCCCCCCCCCCCCACCCCCCCCCCCCCCCACCCCCCCCCCCCCCCACCCCCCCCCCCCCCCACCCCCCCCCCCCCCCACCCCCCCCCCCCCCCACCCCCCCCCCCCCCCACCCCCCCCCCCCCCCACCCCCCCCCCCCCCCACCCCCCCCCCCCCCCACCCCCCCCCCCCCCCACCCCCCCCCCCCCCCACCCCCCCCCCCCCCCACCCCCCCCCCCCCCCACCCCCCCCCCCCCCCACCCCCCCCCCCCCCCACCCCCCCCCCCCCCCACCCCCCCCCCCCCCCACCCCCCCCCCCCCCCACCCCCCCCCCCCCCCACCCCCCCCCCCCCCCACCCCCCCCCCCCCCCACCCCCCCCCCCCCCCACCCCCCCCCCCCCCCACCCCCCCCCCCCCCCACCCCCCCCCCCCCCCACCCCCCCCCCCCCCCACCCCCCCCCCCCCCCACCCCCCCCCCCCCCCACCCCCCCCCCCCCCCACCCCCCCCCCCCCCCACCCCCCCCCCCCCCCACCCCCCCCCCCCCCCACCCCCCCCCCCCCCCACCCCCCCCCCCCCCCACCCCCCCCCCCCCCCACCCCCCCCCCCCCCCACCCCCCCCCCCCCCCACCCCCCCCCCCCCCCACCCCCCCCCCCCCCCACCCCCCCCCCCCCCCACCCCCCCCCCCCCCCACCCCCCCCCCCCCCCACCCCCCCCCCCCCCCACCCCCCCCCCCCCCCACCCCCCCCCCCCCCCACCCCCCCCCCCCCCCACCCCCCCCCCCCCCCACCCCCCCCCCCCCCCACCCCCCCCCCCCCCCACCCCCCCCCCCCCCCACCCCCCCCCCCCCCCACCCCCCCCCCCCCCCACCCCCCCCCCCCCCCACCCCCCCCCCCCCCCACCCCCCCCCCCCCCCACCCCCCCCCCCCCCCACCCCCCCCCCCCCCCACCCCCCCCCCCCCCCACCCCCCCCCCCCCCCACCCCCCCCCCCCCCCACCCCCCCCCCCCCCCACCCCCCCCCCCCCCCACCCCCCCCCCCCCCCACCCCCCCCCCCCCCCACCCCCCCCCCCCCCCACCCCCCCCCCCCCCCACCCCCCCCCCCCCCCACCCCCCCCCCCCCCCACCCCCCCCCCCCCCCACCCCCCCCCCCCCCCACCCCCCCCCCCCCCCACCCCCCCCCCCCCCCACCCCCCCCCCCCCCCACCCCCCCCCCCCCCCACCCCCCCCCCCCCCCACCCCCCCCCCCCCCCACCCCCCCCCCCCCCCACCCCCCCCCCCCCCCACCCCCCCCCCCCCCCACCCCCCCCCCCCCCCACCCCCCCCCCCCCCCACCCCCCCCCCCCCCCACCCCCCCCCCCCCCCACCCCCCCCCCCCCCCACCCCCCCCCCCCCCCACCCCCCCCCCCCCCCACCCCCCCCCCCCCCCACCCCCCCCCCCCCCCACCCCCCCCCCCCCCCACCCCCCCCCCCCCCCACCCCCCCCCCCCCCCACCCCCCCCCCCCCCCACCCCCCCCCCCCCCCACCCCCCCCCCCCCCCACCCCCCCCCCCCCCCACCCCCCCCCCCCCCCACCCCCCCCCCCCCCCACCCCCCCCCCCCCCCACCCCCCCCCCCCCCCACCCCCCCCCCCCCCCACCCCCCCCCCCCCCCACCCCCCCCCCCCCCCACCCCCCCCCCCCCCCACCCCCCCCCCCCCCCACCCCCCCCCCCCCCCACCCCCCCCCCCCCCCACCCCCCCCCCCCCCCACCCCCCCCCCCCCCCACCCCCCCCCCCCCCCACCCCCCCCCCCCCCCACCCCCCCCCCCCCCCACCCCCCCCCCCCCCCACCCCCCCCCCCCCCCACCCCCCCCCCCCCCCACCCCCCCCCCCCCCCACCCCCCCCCCCCCCCACCCCCCCCCCCCCCCACCCCCCCCCCCCCCCACCCCCCCCCCCCCCCACCCCCCCCCCCCCCCACCCCCCCCCCCCCCCACCCCCCCCCCCCCCCACCCCCCCCCCCCCCCACCCCCCCCCCCCCCCACCCCCCCCCCCCCCCACCCCCCCCCCCCCCCACCCCCCCCCCCCCCCACCCCCCCCCCCCCCCACCCCCCCCCCCCCCCACCCCCCCCCCCCCCCACCCCCCCCCCCCCCCACCCCCCCCCCCCCCCACCCCCCCCCCCCCCCACCCCCCCCCCCCCCCACCCCCCCCCCCCCCCACCCCCCCCCCCCCCCACCCCCCCCCCCCCCCACCCCCCCCCCCCCCCACCCCCCCCCCCCCCCACCCCCCCCCCCCCCCACCCCCCCCCCCCCCCACCCCCCCCCCCCCCCACCCCCCCCCCCCCCCACCCCCCCCCCCCCCCACCCCCCCCCCCCCCCACCCCCCCCCCCCCCCACCCCCCCCCCCCCCCACCCCCCCCCCCCCCCACCCCCCCCCCCCCCCACCCCCCCCCCCCCCCACCCCCCCCCCCCCCCACCCCCCCCCCCCCCCACCCCCCCCCCCCCCCACCCCCCCCCCCCCCCACCCCCCCCCCCCCCCACCCCCCCCCCCCCCCACCCCCCCCCCCCCCCACCCCCCCCCCCCCCCACCCCCCCCCCCCCCCACCCCCCCCCCCCCCCACCCCCCCCCCCCCCCACCCCCCCCCCCCCCCACCCCCCCCCCCCCCCACCCCCCCCCCCCCCCACCCCCCCCCCCCCCCACCCCCCCCCCCCCCCACCCCCCCCCCCCCCCACCCCCCCCCCCCCCCACCCCCCCCCCCCCCCACCCCCCCCCCCCCCCACCCCCCCCCCCCCCCACCCCCCCCCCCCCCCACCCCCCCCCCCCCCCACCCCCCCCCCCCCCCACCCCCCCCCCCCCCCACCCCCCCCCCCCCCCACCCCCCCCCCCCCCCACCCCCCCCCCCCCCCACCCCCCCCCCCCCCCACCCCCCCCCCCCCCCACCCCCCCCCCCCCCCACCCCCCCCCCCCCCCACCCCCCCCCCCCCCCACCCCCCCCCCCCCCCACCCCCCCCCCCCCCCACCCCCCCCCCCCCCCACCCCCCCCCCCCCCCACCCCCCCCCCCCCCCACCCCCCCCCCCCCCCACCCCCCCCCCCCCCCACCCCCCCCCCCCCCCACCCCCCCCCCCCCCCACCCCCCCCCCCCCCCACCCCCCCCCCCCCCCACCCCCCCCCCCCCCCACCCCCCCCCCCCCCCACCCCCCCCCCCCCCCACCCCCCCCCCCCCCCACCCCCCCCCCCCCCCACCCCCCCCCCCCCCCACCCCCCCCCCCCCCCACCCCCCCCCCCCCCCACCCCCCCCCCCCCCCACCCCCCCCCCCCCCCACCCCCCCCCCCCCCCACCCCCCCCCCCCCCCACCCCCCCCCCCCCCCACCCCCCCCCCCCCCCACCCCCCCCCCCCCCCACCCCCCCCCCCCCCCACCCCCCCCCCCCCCCACCCCCCCCCCCCCCCACCCCCCCCCCCCCCCACCCCCCCCCCCCCCCACCCCCCCCCCCCCCCACCCCCCCCCCCCCCCACCCCCCCCCCCCCCCACCCCCCCCCCCCCCCACCCCCCCCCCCCCCCACCCCCCCCCCCCCCCACCCCCCCCCCCCCCCACCCCCCCCCCCCCCCACCCCCCCCCCCCCCCACCCCCCCCCCCCCCCACCCCCCCCCCCCCCCACCCCCCCCCCCCCCCACCCCCCCCCCCCCCCACCCCCCCCCCCCCCCACCCCCCCCCCCCCCCACCCCCCCCCCCCCCCACCCCCCCCCCCCCCCACCCCCCCCCCCCCCCACCCCCCCCCCCCCCCACCCCCCCCCCCCCCCACCCCCCCCCCCCCCCACCCCCCCCCCCCCCCACCCCCCCCCCCCCCCACCCCCCCCCCCCCCCACCCCCCCCCCCCCCCACCCCCCCCCCCCCCCACCCCCCCCCCCCCCCACCCCCCCCCCCCCCCACCCCCCCCCCCCCCCACCCCCCCCCCCCCCCACCCCCCCCCCCCCCCACCCCCCCCCCCCCCCACCCCCCCCCCCCCCCACCCCCCCCCCCCCCCACCCCCCCCCCCCCCCACCCCCCCCCCCCCCCACCCCCCCCCCCCCCCACCCCCCCCCCCCCCCACCCCCCCCCCCCCCCACCCCCCCCCCCCCCCACCCCCCCCCCCCCCCACCCCCCCCCCCCCCCACCCCCCCCCCCCCCCACCCCCCCCCCCCCCCACCCCCCCCCCCCCCCACCCCCCCCCCCCCCCACCCCCCCCCCCCCCCACCCCCCCCCCCCCCCACCCCCCCCCCCCCCCACCCCCCCCCCCCCCCACCCCCCCCCCCCCCCACCCCCCCCCCCCCCCACCCCCCCCCCCCCCCACCCCCCCCCCCCCCCACCCCCCCCCCCCCCCACCCCCCCCCCCCCCCACCCCCCCCCCCCCCCACCCCCCCCCCCCCCCACCCCCCCCCCCCCCCACCCCCCCCCCCCCCCACCCCCCCCCCCCCCCACCCCCCCCCCCCCCCACCCCCCCCCCCCCCCACCCCCCCCCCCCCCCACCCCCCCCCCCCCCCACCCCCCCCCCCCCCCACCCCCCCCCCCCCCCACCCCCCCCCCCCCCCACCCCCCCCCCCCCCCACCCCCCCCCCCCCCCACCCCCCCCCCCCCCCACCCCCCCCCCCCCCCACCCCCCCCCCCCCCCACCCCCCCCCCCCCCCACCCCCCCCCCCCCCCACCCCCCCCCCCCCCCACCCCCCCCCCCCCCCACCCCCCCCCCCCCCCACCCCCCCCCCCCCCCACCCCCCCCCCCCCCCACCCCCCCCCCCCCCCACCCCCCCCCCCCCCCACCCCCCCCCCCCCCCACCCCCCCCCCCCCCCACCCCCCCCCCCCCCCACCCCCCCCCCCCCCCACCCCCCCCCCCCCCCACCCCCCCCCCCCCCCACCCCCCCCCCCCCCCACCCCCCCCCCCCCCCACCCCCCCCCCCCCCCACCCCCCCCCCCCCCCACCCCCCCCCCCCCCCACCCCCCCCCCCCCCCACCCCCCCCCCCCCCCACCCCCCCCCCCCCCCACCCCCCCCCCCCCCCACCCCCCCCCCCCCCCACCCCCCCCCCCCCCCACCCCCCCCCCCCCCCACCCCCCCCCCCCCCCACCCCCCCCCCCCCCCACCCCCCCCCCCCCCCACCCCCCCCCCCCCCCACCCCCCCCCCCCCCCACCCCCCCCCCCCCCCACCCCCCCCCCCCCCCACCCCCCCCCCCCCCCACCCCCCCCCCCCCCCACCCCCCCCCCCCCCCACCCCCCCCCCCCCCCACCCCCCCCCCCCCCCACCCCCCCCCCCCCCCACCCCCCCCCCCCCCCACCCCCCCCCCCCCCCACCCCCCCCCCCCCCCACCCCCCCCCCCCCCCACCCCCCCCCCCCCCCACCCCCCCCCCCCCCCACCCCCCCCCCCCCCCACCCCCCCCCCCCCCCACCCCCCCCCCCCCCCACCCCCCCCCCCCCCCACCCCCCCCCCCCCCCACCCCCCCCCCCCCCCACCCCCCCCCCCCCCCACCCCCCCCCCCCCCCACCCCCCCCCCCCCCCACCCCCCCCCCCCCCCACCCCCCCCCCCCCCCACCCCCCCCCCCCCCCACCCCCCCCCCCCCCCACCCCCCCCCCCCCCCACCCCCCCCCCCCCCCACCCCCCCCCCCCCCCACCCCCCCCCCCCCCCACCCCCCCCCCCCCCCACCCCCCCCCCCCCCCACCCCCCCCCCCCCCCACCCCCCCCCCCCCCCACCCCCCCCCCCCCCCACCCCCCCCCCCCCCCACCCCCCCCCCCCCCCACCCCCCCCCCCCCCCACCCCCCCCCCCCCCCACCCCCCCCCCCCCCCACCCCCCCCCCCCCCCACCCCCCCCCCCCCCCACCCCCCCCCCCCCCCACCCCCCCCCCCCCCCACCCCCCCCCCCCCCCACCCCCCCCCCCCCCCACCCCCCCCCCCCCCCACCCCCCCCCCCCCCCACCCCCCCCCCCCCCCACCCCCCCCCCCCCCCACCCCCCCCCCCCCCCACCCCCCCCCCCCCCCACCCCCCCCCCCCCCCACCCCCCCCCCCCCCCACCCCCCCCCCCCCCCACCCCCCCCCCCCCCCACCCCCCCCCCCCCCCACCCCCCCCCCCCCCCACCCCCCCCCCCCCCCACCCCCCCCCCCCCCCACCCCCCCCCCCCCCCACCCCCCCCCCCCCCCACCCCCCCCCCCCCCCACCCCCCCCCCCCCCCACCCCCCCCCCCCCCCACCCCCCCCCCCCCCCACCCCCCCCCCCCCCCACCCCCCCCCCCCCCCACCCCCCCCCCCCCCCACCCCCCCCCCCCCCCACCCCCCCCCCCCCCCACCCCCCCCCCCCCCCACCCCCCCCCCCCCCCACCCCCCCCCCCCCCCACCCCCCCCCCCCCCCACCCCCCCCCCCCCCCACCCCCCCCCCCCCCCACCCCCCCCCCCCCCCACCCCCCCCCCCCCCCACCCCCCCCCCCCCCCACCCCCCCCCCCCCCCACCCCCCCCCCCCCCCACCCCCCCCCCCCCCCACCCCCCCCCCCCCCCACCCCCCCCCCCCCCCACCCCCCCCCCCCCCCACCCCCCCCCCCCCCCACCCCCCCCCCCCCCCACCCCCCCCCCCCCCCACCCCCCCCCCCCCCCACCCCCCCCCCCCCCCACCCCCCCCCCCCCCCACCCCCCCCCCCCCCCACCCCCCCCCCCCCCCACCCCCCCCCCCCCCCACCCCCCCCCCCCCCCACCCCCCCCCCCCCCCACCCCCCCCCCCCCCCACCCCCCCCCCCCCCCACCCCCCCCCCCCCCCACCCCCCCCCCCCCCCACCCCCCCCCCCCCCCACCCCCCCCCCCCCCCACCCCCCCCCCCCCCCACCCCCCCCCCCCCCCACCCCCCCCCCCCCCCACCCCCCCCCCCCCCCACCCCCCCCCCCCCCCACCCCCCCCCCCCCCCACCCCCCCCCCCCCCCACCCCCCCCCCCCCCCACCCCCCCCCCCCCCCACCCCCCCCCCCCCCCACCCCCCCCCCCCCCCACCCCCCCCCCCCCCCACCCCCCCCCCCCCCCACCCCCCCCCCCCCCCACCCCCCCCCCCCCCCACCCCCCCCCCCCCCCACCCCCCCCCCCCCCCACCCCCCCCCCCCCCCACCCCCCCCCCCCCCCACCCCCCCCCCCCCCCACCCCCCCCCCCCCCCACCCCCCCCCCCCCCCACCCCCCCCCCCCCCCACCCCCCCCCCCCCCCACCCCCCCCCCCCCCCACCCCCCCCCCCCCCCACCCCCCCCCCCCCCCACCCCCCCCCCCCCCCACCCCCCCCCCCCCCCACCCCCCCCCCCCCCCACCCCCCCCCCCCCCCACCCCCCCCCCCCCCCACCCCCCCCCCCCCCCACCCCCCCCCCCCCCCACCCCCCCCCCCCCCCACCCCCCCCCCCCCCCACCCCCCCCCCCCCCCACCCCCCCCCCCCCCCACCCCCCCCCCCCCCCACCCCCCCCCCCCCCCACCCCCCCCCCCCCCCACCCCCCCCCCCCCCCACCCCCCCCCCCCCCCACCCCCCCCCCCCCCCACCCCCCCCCCCCCCCACCCCCCCCCCCCCCCACCCCCCCCCCCCCCCACCCCCCCCCCCCCCCACCCCCCCCCCCCCCCACCCCCCCCCCCCCCCACCCCCCCCCCCCCCCACCCCCCCCCCCCCCCACCCCCCCCCCCCCCCACCCCCCCCCCCCCCCACCCCCCCCCCCCCCCACCCCCCCCCCCCCCCACCCCCCCCCCCCCCCACCCCCCCCCCCCCCCACCCCCCCCCCCCCCCACCCCCCCCCCCCCCCACCCCCCCCCCCCCCCACCCCCCCCCCCCCCCACCCCCCCCCCCCCCCACCCCCCCCCCCCCCCACCCCCCCCCCCCCCCACCCCCCCCCCCCCCCACCCCCCCCCCCCCCCACCCCCCCCCCCCCCCACCCCCCCCCCCCCCCACCCCCCCCCCCCCCCACCCCCCCCCCCCCCCACCCCCCCCCCCCCCCACCCCCCCCCCCCCCCACCCCCCCCCCCCCCCACCCCCCCCCCCCCCCACCCCCCCCCCCCCCCACCCCCCCCCCCCCCCACCCCCCCCCCCCCCCACCCCCCCCCCCCCCCACCCCCCCCCCCCCCCACCCCCCCCCCCCCCCACCCCCCCCCCCCCCCACCCCCCCCCCCCCCCACCCCCCCCCCCCCCCACCCCCCCCCCCCCCCACCCCCCCCCCCCCCCACCCCCCCCCCCCCCCACCCCCCCCCCCCCCCACCCCCCCCCCCCCCCACCCCCCCCCCCCCCCACCCCCCCCCCCCCCCACCCCCCCCCCCCCCCACCCCCCCCCCCCCCCACCCCCCCCCCCCCCCACCCCCCCCCCCCCCCACCCCCCCCCCCCCCCACCCCCCCCCCCCCCCACCCCCCCCCCCCCCCACCCCCCCCCCCCCCCACCCCCCCCCCCCCCCACCCCCCCCCCCCCCCACCCCCCCCCCCCCCCACCCCCCCCCCCCCCCACCCCCCCCCCCCCCCACCCCCCCCCCCCCCCACCCCCCCCCCCCCCCACCCCCCCCCCCCCCCACCCCCCCCCCCCCCCACCCCCCCCCCCCCCCACCCCCCCCCCCCCCCACCCCCCCCCCCCCCCACCCCCCCCCCCCCCCACCCCCCCCCCCCCCCACCCCCCCCCCCCCCCACCCCCCCCCCCCCCCACCCCCCCCCCCCCCCACCCCCCCCCCCCCCCACCCCCCCCCCCCCCCACCCCCCCCCCCCCCCACCCCCCCCCCCCCCCACCCCCCCCCCCCCCCACCCCCCCCCCCCCCCACCCCCCCCCCCCCCCACCCCCCCCCCCCCCCACCCCCCCCCCCCCCCACCCCCCCCCCCCCCCACCCCCCCCCCCCCCCACCCCCCCCCCCCCCCACCCCCCCCCCCCCCCACCCCCCCCCCCCCCCACCCCCCCCCCCCCCCACCCCCCCCCCCCCCCACCCCCCCCCCCCCCCACCCCCCCCCCCCCCCACCCCCCCCCCCCCCCACCCCCCCCCCCCCCCACCCCCCCCCCCCCCCACCCCCCCCCCCCCCCACCCCCCCCCCCCCCCACCCCCCCCCCCCCCCACCCCCCCCCCCCCCCACCCCCCCCCCCCCCCACCCCCCCCCCCCCCCACCCCCCCCCCCCCCCACCCCCCCCCCCCCCCACCCCCCCCCCCCCCCACCCCCCCCCCCCCCCACCCCCCCCCCCCCCCACCCCCCCCCCCCCCCACCCCCCCCCCCCCCCACCCCCCCCCCCCCCCACCCCCCCCCCCCCCCACCCCCCCCCCCCCCCACCCCCCCCCCCCCCCACCCCCCCCCCCCCCCACCCCCCCCCCCCCCCACCCCCCCCCCCCCCCACCCCCCCCCCCCCCCACCCCCCCCCCCCCCCACCCCCCCCCCCCCCCACCCCCCCCCCCCCCCACCCCCCCCCCCCCCCACCCCCCCCCCCCCCCACCCCCCCCCCCCCCCACCCCCCCCCCCCCCCACCCCCCCCCCCCCCCACCCCCCCCCCCCCCCACCCCCCCCCCCCCCCACCCCCCCCCCCCCCCACCCCCCCCCCCCCCCACCCCCCCCCCCCCCCACCCCCCCCCCCCCCCACCCCCCCCCCCCCCCACCCCCCCCCCCCCCCACCCCCCCCCCCCCCCACCCCCCCCCCCCCCCACCCCCCCCCCCCCCCACCCCCCCCCCCCCCCACCCCCCCCCCCCCCCACCCCCCCCCCCCCCCACCCCCCCCCCCCCCCACCCCCCCCCCCCCCCACCCCCCCCCCCCCCCACCCCCCCCCCCCCCCACCCCCCCCCCCCCCCACCCCCCCCCCCCCCCACCCCCCCCCCCCCCCACCCCCCCCCCCCCCCACCCCCCCCCCCCCCCACCCCCCCCCCCCCCCACCCCCCCCCCCCCCCACCCCCCCCCCCCCCCACCCCCCCCCCCCCCCACCCCCCCCCCCCCCCACCCCCCCCCCCCCCCACCCCCCCCCCCCCCCACCCCCCCCCCCCCCCACCCCCCCCCCCCCCCACCCCCCCCCCCCCCCACCCCCCCCCCCCCCCACCCCCCCCCCCCCCCACCCCCCCCCCCCCCCACCCCCCCCCCCCCCCACCCCCCCCCCCCCCCACCCCCCCCCCCCCCCACCCCCCCCCCCCCCCACCCCCCCCCCCCCCCACCCCCCCCCCCCCCCACCCCCCCCCCCCCCCACCCCCCCCCCCCCCCACCCCCCCCCCCCCCCACCCCCCCCCCCCCCCACCCCCCCCCCCCCCCACCCCCCCCCCCCCCCACCCCCCCCCCCCCCCACCCCCCCCCCCCCCCACCCCCCCCCCCCCCCACCCCCCCCCCCCCCCACCCCCCCCCCCCCCCACCCCCCCCCCCCCCCACCCCCCCCCCCCCCCACCCCCCCCCCCCCCCACCCCCCCCCCCCCCCACCCCCCCCCCCCCCCACCCCCCCCCCCCCCCACCCCCCCCCCCCCCCACCCCCCCCCCCCCCCACCCCCCCCCCCCCCCACCCCCCCCCCCCCCCACCCCCCCCCCCCCCCACCCCCCCCCCCCCCCACCCCCCCCCCCCCCCACCCCCCCCCCCCCCCACCCCCCCCCCCCCCCACCCCCCCCCCCCCCCACCCCCCCCCCCCCCCACCCCCCCCCCCCCCCACCCCCCCCCCCCCCCACCCCCCCCCCCCCCCACCCCCCCCCCCCCCCACCCCCCCCCCCCCCCACCCCCCCCCCCCCCCACCCCCCCCCCCCCCCACCCCCCCCCCCCCCCACCCCCCCCCCCCCCCACCCCCCCCCCCCCCCACCCCCCCCCCCCCCCACCCCCCCCCCCCCCCACCCCCCCCCCCCCCCACCCCCCCCCCCCCCCACCCCCCCCCCCCCCCACCCCCCCCCCCCCCCACCCCCCCCCCCCCCCACCCCCCCCCCCCCCCACCCCCCCCCCCCCCCACCCCCCCCCCCCCCCACCCCCCCCCCCCCCCACCCCCCCCCCCCCCCACCCCCCCCCCCCCCCACCCCCCCCCCCCCCCACCCCCCCCCCCCCCCACCCCCCCCCCCCCCCACCCCCCCCCCCCCCCACCCCCCCCCCCCCCCACCCCCCCCCCCCCCCACCCCCCCCCCCCCCCACCCCCCCCCCCCCCCACCCCCCCCCCCCCCCACCCCCCCCCCCCCCCACCCCCCCCCCCCCCCACCCCCCCCCCCCCCCACCCCCCCCCCCCCCCACCCCCCCCCCCCCCCACCCCCCCCCCCCCCCACCCCCCCCCCCCCCCACCCCCCCCCCCCCCCACCCCCCCCCCCCCCCACCCCCCCCCCCCCCCACCCCCCCCCCCCCCCACCCCCCCCCCCCCCCACCCCCCCCCCCCCCCACCCCCCCCCCCCCCCACCCCCCCCCCCCCCCACCCCCCCCCCCCCCCACCCCCCCCCCCCCCCACCCCCCCCCCCCCCCACCCCCCCCCCCCCCCACCCCCCCCCCCCCCCACCCCCCCCCCCCCCCACCCCCCCCCCCCCCCACCCCCCCCCCCCCCCACCCCCCCCCCCCCCCACCCCCCCCCCCCCCCACCCCCCCCCCCCCCCACCCCCCCCCCCCCCCACCCCCCCCCCCCCCCACCCCCCCCCCCCCCCACCCCCCCCCCCCCCCACCCCCCCCCCCCCCCACCCCCCCCCCCCCCCACCCCCCCCCCCCCCCACCCCCCCCCCCCCCCACCCCCCCCCCCCCCCACCCCCCCCCCCCCCCACCCCCCCCCCCCCCCACCCCCCCCCCCCCCCACCCCCCCCCCCCCCCACCCCCCCCCCCCCCCACCCCCCCCCCCCCCCACCCCCCCCCCCCCCCACCCCCCCCCCCCCCCACCCCCCCCCCCCCCCACCCCCCCCCCCCCCCACCCCCCCCCCCCCCCACCCCCCCCCCCCCCCACCCCCCCCCCCCCCCACCCCCCCCCCCCCCCACCCCCCCCCCCCCCCACCCCCCCCCCCCCCCACCCCCCCCCCCCCCCACCCCCCCCCCCCCCCACCCCCCCCCCCCCCCACCCCCCCCCCCCCCCACCCCCCCCCCCCCCCACCCCCCCCCCCCCCCACCCCCCCCCCCCCCCACCCCCCCCCCCCCCCACCCCCCCCCCCCCCCACCCCCCCCCCCCCCCACCCCCCCCCCCCCCCACCCCCCCCCCCCCCCACCCCCCCCCCCCCCCACCCCCCCCCCCCCCCACCCCCCCCCCCCCCCACCCCCCCCCCCCCCCACCCCCCCCCCCCCCCACCCCCCCCCCCCCCCACCCCCCCCCCCCCCCACCCCCCCCCCCCCCCACCCCCCCCCCCCCCCACCCCCCCCCCCCCCCACCCCCCCCCCCCCCCACCCCCCCCCCCCCCCACCCCCCCCCCCCCCCACCCCCCCCCCCCCCCACCCCCCCCCCCCCCCACCCCCCCCCCCCCCCACCCCCCCCCCCCCCCACCCCCCCCCCCCCCCACCCCCCCCCCCCCCCACCCCCCCCCCCCCCCACCCCCCCCCCCCCCCACCCCCCCCCCCCCCCACCCCCCCCCCCCCCCACCCCCCCCCCCCCCCACCCCCCCCCCCCCCCACCCCCCCCCCCCCCCACCCCCCCCCCCCCCCACCCCCCCCCCCCCCCACCCCCCCCCCCCCCCACCCCCCCCCCCCCCCACCCCCCCCCCCCCCCACCCCCCCCCCCCCCCACCCCCCCCCCCCCCCACCCCCCCCCCCCCCCACCCCCCCCCCCCCCCACCCCCCCCCCCCCCCACCCCCCCCCCCCCCCACCCCCCCCCCCCCCCACCCCCCCCCCCCCCCACCCCCCCCCCCCCCCACCCCCCCCCCCCCCCACCCCCCCCCCCCCCCACCCCCCCCCCCCCCCACCCCCCCCCCCCCCCACCCCCCCCCCCCCCCACCCCCCCCCCCCCCCACCCCCCCCCCCCCCCACCCCCCCCCCCCCCCACCCCCCCCCCCCCCCACCCCCCCCCCCCCCCACCCCCCCCCCCCCCCACCCCCCCCCCCCCCCACCCCCCCCCCCCCCCACCCCCCCCCCCCCCCACCCCCCCCCCCCCCCACCCCCCCCCCCCCCCACCCCCCCCCCCCCCCACCCCCCCCCCCCCCCACCCCCCCCCCCCCCCACCCCCCCCCCCCCCCACCCCCCCCCCCCCCCACCCCCCCCCCCCCCCACCCCCCCCCCCCCCCACCCCCCCCCCCCCCCACCCCCCCCCCCCCCCACCCCCCCCCCCCCCCACCCCCCCCCCCCCCCACCCCCCCCCCCCCCCACCCCCCCCCCCCCCCACCCCCCCCCCCCCCCACCCCCCCCCCCCCCCACCCCCCCCCCCCCCCACCCCCCCCCCCCCCCACCCCCCCCCCCCCCCACCCCCCCCCCCCCCCACCCCCCCCCCCCCCCACCCCCCCCCCCCCCCACCCCCCCCCCCCCCCACCCCCCCCCCCCCCCACCCCCCCCCCCCCCCACCCCCCCCCCCCCCCACCCCCCCCCCCCCCCACCCCCCCCCCCCCCCACCCCCCCCCCCCCCCACCCCCCCCCCCCCCCACCCCCCCCCCCCCCCACCCCCCCCCCCCCCCACCCCCCCCCCCCCCCACCCCCCCCCCCCCCCACCCCCCCCCCCCCCCACCCCCCCCCCCCCCCACCCCCCCCCCCCCCCACCCCCCCCCCCCCCCACCCCCCCCCCCCCCCACCCCCCCCCCCCCCCACCCCCCCCCCCCCCCACCCCCCCCCCCCCCCACCCCCCCCCCCCCCCACCCCCCCCCCCCCCCACCCCCCCCCCCCCCCACCCCCCCCCCCCCCCACCCCCCCCCCCCCCCACCCCCCCCCCCCCCCACCCCCCCCCCCCCCCACCCCCCCCCCCCCCCACCCCCCCCCCCCCCCACCCCCCCCCCCCCCCACCCCCCCCCCCCCCCACCCCCCCCCCCCCCCACCCCCCCCCCCCCCCACCCCCCCCCCCCCCCACCCCCCCCCCCCCCCACCCCCCCCCCCCCCCACCCCCCCCCCCCCCCACCCCCCCCCCCCCCCACCCCCCCCCCCCCCCACCCCCCCCCCCCCCCACCCCCCCCCCCCCCCACCCCCCCCCCCCCCCACCCCCCCCCCCCCCCACCCCCCCCCCCCCCCACCCCCCCCCCCCCCCACCCCCCCCCCCCCCCACCCCCCCCCCCCCCCACCCCCCCCCCCCCCCACCCCCCCCCCCCCCCACCCCCCCCCCCCCCCACCCCCCCCCCCCCCCACCCCCCCCCCCCCCCACCCCCCCCCCCCCCCACCCCCCCCCCCCCCCACCCCCCCCCCCCCCCACCCCCCCCCCCCCCCACCCCCCCCCCCCCCCACCCCCCCCCCCCCCCACCCCCCCCCCCCCCCACCCCCCCCCCCCCCCACCCCCCCCCCCCCCCACCCCCCCCCCCCCCCACCCCCCCCCCCCCCCACCCCCCCCCCCCCCCACCCCCCCCCCCCCCCACCCCCCCCCCCCCCCACCCCCCCCCCCCCCCACCCCCCCCCCCCCCCACCCCCCCCCCCCCCCACCCCCCCCCCCCCCCACCCCCCCCCCCCCCCACCCCCCCCCCCCCCCACCCCCCCCCCCCCCCACCCCCCCCCCCCCCCACCCCCCCCCCCCCCCACCCCCCCCCCCCCCCACCCCCCCCCCCCCCCACCCCCCCCCCCCCCCACCCCCCCCCCCCCCCACCCCCCCCCCCCCCCACCCCCCCCCCCCCCCACCCCCCCCCCCCCCCACCCCCCCCCCCCCCCACCCCCCCCCCCCCCCACCCCCCCCCCCCCCCACCCCCCCCCCCCCCCACCCCCCCCCCCCCCCACCCCCCCCCCCCCCCACCCCCCCCCCCCCCCACCCCCCCCCCCCCCCACCCCCCCCCCCCCCCACCCCCCCCCCCCCCCACCCCCCCCCCCCCCCACCCCCCCCCCCCCCCACCCCCCCCCCCCCCCACCCCCCCCCCCCCCCACCCCCCCCCCCCCCCACCCCCCCCCCCCCCCACCCCCCCCCCCCCCCACCCCCCCCCCCCCCCACCCCCCCCCCCCCCCACCCCCCCCCCCCCCCACCCCCCCCCCCCCCCACCCCCCCCCCCCCCCACCCCCCCCCCCCCCCACCCCCCCCCCCCCCCACCCCCCCCCCCCCCCACCCCCCCCCCCCCCCACCCCCCCCCCCCCCCACCCCCCCCCCCCCCCACCCCCCCCCCCCCCCACCCCCCCCCCCCCCCACCCCCCCCCCCCCCCACCCCCCCCCCCCCCCACCCCCCCCCCCCCCCACCCCCCCCCCCCCCCACCCCCCCCCCCCCCCACCCCCCCCCCCCCCCACCCCCCCCCCCCCCCACCCCCCCCCCCCCCCACCCCCCCCCCCCCCCACCCCCCCCCCCCCCCACCCCCCCCCCCCCCCACCCCCCCCCCCCCCCACCCCCCCCCCCCCCCACCCCCCCCCCCCCCCACCCCCCCCCCCCCCCACCCCCCCCCCCCCCCACCCCCCCCCCCCCCCACCCCCCCCCCCCCCCACCCCCCCCCCCCCCCACCCCCCCCCCCCCCCACCCCCCCCCCCCCCCACCCCCCCCCCCCCCCACCCCCCCCCCCCCCCACCCCCCCCCCCCCCCACCCCCCCCCCCCCCCACCCCCCCCCCCCCCCACCCCCCCCCCCCCCCACCCCCCCCCCCCCCCACCCCCCCCCCCCCCCACCCCCCCCCCCCCCCACCCCCCCCCCCCCCCACCCCCCCCCCCCCCCACCCCCCCCCCCCCCCACCCCCCCCCCCCCCCACCCCCCCCCCCCCCCACCCCCCCCCCCCCCCACCCCCCCCCCCCCCCACCCCCCCCCCCCCCCACCCCCCCCCCCCCCCACCCCCCCCCCCCCCCACCCCCCCCCCCCCCCACCCCCCCCCCCCCCCACCCCCCCCCCCCCCCACCCCCCCCCCCCCCCACCCCCCCCCCCCCCCACCCCCCCCCCCCCCCACCCCCCCCCCCCCCCACCCCCCCCCCCCCCCACCCCCCCCCCCCCCCACCCCCCCCCCCCCCCACCCCCCCCCCCCCCCACCCCCCCCCCCCCCCACCCCCCCCCCCCCCCACCCCCCCCCCCCCCCACCCCCCCCCCCCCCCACCCCCCCCCCCCCCCACCCCCCCCCCCCCCCACCCCCCCCCCCCCCCACCCCCCCCCCCCCCCACCCCCCCCCCCCCCCACCCCCCCCCCCCCCCACCCCCCCCCCCCCCCACCCCCCCCCCCCCCCACCCCCCCCCCCCCCCACCCCCCCCCCCCCCCACCCCCCCCCCCCCCCACCCCCCCCCCCCCCCACCCCCCCCCCCCCCCACCCCCCCCCCCCCCCACCCCCCCCCCCCCCCACCCCCCCCCCCCCCCACCCCCCCCCCCCCCCACCCCCCCCCCCCCCCACCCCCCCCCCCCCCCACCCCCCCCCCCCCCCACCCCCCCCCCCCCCCACCCCCCCCCCCCCCCACCCCCCCCCCCCCCCACCCCCCCCCCCCCCCACCCCCCCCCCCCCCCACCCCCCCCCCCCCCCACCCCCCCCCCCCCCCACCCCCCCCCCCCCCCACCCCCCCCCCCCCCCACCCCCCCCCCCCCCCACCCCCCCCCCCCCCCACCCCCCCCCCCCCCCACCCCCCCCCCCCCCCACCCCCCCCCCCCCCCACCCCCCCCCCCCCCCACCCCCCCCCCCCCCCACCCCCCCCCCCCCCCACCCCCCCCCCCCCCCACCCCCCCCCCCCCCCACCCCCCCCCCCCCCCACCCCCCCCCCCCCCCACCCCCCCCCCCCCCCACCCCCCCCCCCCCCCACCCCCCCCCCCCCCCACCCCCCCCCCCCCCCACCCCCCCCCCCCCCCACCCCCCCCCCCCCCCACCCCCCCCCCCCCCCACCCCCCCCCCCCCCCACCCCCCCCCCCCCCCACCCCCCCCCCCCCCCACCCCCCCCCCCCCCCACCCCCCCCCCCCCCCACCCCCCCCCCCCCCCACCCCCCCCCCCCCCCACCCCCCCCCCCCCCCACCCCCCCCCCCCCCCACCCCCCCCCCCCCCCACCCCCCCCCCCCCCCACCCCCCCCCCCCCCCACCCCCCCCCCCCCCCACCCCCCCCCCCCCCCACCCCCCCCCCCCCCCACCCCCCCCCCCCCCCACCCCCCCCCCCCCCCACCCCCCCCCCCCCCCACCCCCCCCCCCCCCCACCCCCCCCCCCCCCCACCCCCCCCCCCCCCCACCCCCCCCCCCCCCCACCCCCCCCCCCCCCCACCCCCCCCCCCCCCCACCCCCCCCCCCCCCCACCCCCCCCCCCCCCCACCCCCCCCCCCCCCCACCCCCCCCCCCCCCCACCCCCCCCCCCCCCCACCCCCCCCCCCCCCCACCCCCCCCCCCCCCCACCCCCCCCCCCCCCCACCCCCCCCCCCCCCCACCCCCCCCCCCCCCCACCCCCCCCCCCCCCCACCCCCCCCCCCCCCCACCCCCCCCCCCCCCCACCCCCCCCCCCCCCCACCCCCCCCCCCCCCCACCCCCCCCCCCCCCCACCCCCCCCCCCCCCCACCCCCCCCCCCCCCCACCCCCCCCCCCCCCCACCCCCCCCCCCCCCCACCCCCCCCCCCCCCCACCCCCCCCCCCCCCCACCCCCCCCCCCCCCCACCCCCCCCCCCCCCCACCCCCCCCCCCCCCCACCCCCCCCCCCCCCCACCCCCCCCCCCCCCCACCCCCCCCCCCCCCCACCCCCCCCCCCCCCCACCCCCCCCCCCCCCCACCCCCCCCCCCCCCCACCCCCCCCCCCCCCCACCCCCCCCCCCCCCCACCCCCCCCCCCCCCCACCCCCCCCCCCCCCCACCCCCCCCCCCCCCCACCCCCCCCCCCCCCCACCCCCCCCCCCCCCCACCCCCCCCCCCCCCCACCCCCCCCCCCCCCCACCCCCCCCCCCCCCCACCCCCCCCCCCCCCCACCCCCCCCCCCCCCCACCCCCCCCCCCCCCCACCCCCCCCCCCCCCCACCCCCCCCCCCCCCCACCCCCCCCCCCCCCCACCCCCCCCCCCCCCCACCCCCCCCCCCCCCCACCCCCCCCCCCCCCCACCCCCCCCCCCCCCCACCCCCCCCCCCCCCCACCCCCCCCCCCCCCCACCCCCCCCCCCCCCCACCCCCCCCCCCCCCCACCCCCCCCCCCCCCCACCCCCCCCCCCCCCCACCCCCCCCCCCCCCCACCCCCCCCCCCCCCCACCCCCCCCCCCCCCCACCCCCCCCCCCCCCCACCCCCCCCCCCCCCCACCCCCCCCCCCCCCCACCCCCCCCCCCCCCCACCCCCCCCCCCCCCCACCCCCCCCCCCCCCCACCCCCCCCCCCCCCCACCCCCCCCCCCCCCCACCCCCCCCCCCCCCCACCCCCCCCCCCCCCCACCCCCCCCCCCCCCCACCCCCCCCCCCCCCCACCCCCCCCCCCCCCCACCCCCCCCCCCCCCCACCCCCCCCCCCCCCCACCCCCCCCCCCCCCCACCCCCCCCCCCCCCCACCCCCCCCCCCCCCCACCCCCCCCCCCCCCCACCCCCCCCCCCCCCCACCCCCCCCCCCCCCCACCCCCCCCCCCCCCCACCCCCCCCCCCCCCCACCCCCCCCCCCCCCCACCCCCCCCCCCCCCCACCCCCCCCCCCCCCCACCCCCCCCCCCCCCCACCCCCCCCCCCCCCCACCCCCCCCCCCCCCCACCCCCCCCCCCCCCCACCCCCCCCCCCCCCCACCCCCCCCCCCCCCCACCCCCCCCCCCCCCCACCCCCCCCCCCCCCCACCCCCCCCCCCCCCCACCCCCCCCCCCCCCCACCCCCCCCCCCCCCCACCCCCCCCCCCCCCCACCCCCCCCCCCCCCCACCCCCCCCCCCCCCCACCCCCCCCCCCCCCCACCCCCCCCCCCCCCCACCCCCCCCCCCCCCCACCCCCCCCCCCCCCCACCCCCCCCCCCCCCCACCCCCCCCCCCCCCCACCCCCCCCCCCCCCCACCCCCCCCCCCCCCCACCCCCCCCCCCCCCCACCCCCCCCCCCCCCCACCCCCCCCCCCCCCCACCCCCCCCCCCCCCCACCCCCCCCCCCCCCCACCCCCCCCCCCCCCCACCCCCCCCCCCCCCCACCCCCCCCCCCCCCCACCCCCCCCCCCCCCCACCCCCCCCCCCCCCCACCCCCCCCCCCCCCCACCCCCCCCCCCCCCCACCCCCCCCCCCCCCCACCCCCCCCCCCCCCCACCCCCCCCCCCCCCCACCCCCCCCCCCCCCCACCCCCCCCCCCCCCCACCCCCCCCCCCCCCCACCCCCCCCCCCCCCCACCCCCCCCCCCCCCCACCCCCCCCCCCCCCCACCCCCCCCCCCCCCCACCCCCCCCCCCCCCCACCCCCCCCCCCCCCCACCCCCCCCCCCCCCCACCCCCCCCCCCCCCCACCCCCCCCCCCCCCCACCCCCCCCCCCCCCCACCCCCCCCCCCCCCCACCCCCCCCCCCCCCCACCCCCCCCCCCCCCCACCCCCCCCCCCCCCCACCCCCCCCCCCCCCCACCCCCCCCCCCCCCCACCCCCCCCCCCCCCCACCCCCCCCCCCCCCCACCCCCCCCCCCCCCCACCCCCCCCCCCCCCCACCCCCCCCCCCCCCCACCCCCCCCCCCCCCCACCCCCCCCCCCCCCCACCCCCCCCCCCCCCCACCCCCCCCCCCCCCCACCCCCCCCCCCCCCCACCCCCCCCCCCCCCCACCCCCCCCCCCCCCCACCCCCCCCCCCCCCCACCCCCCCCCCCCCCCACCCCCCCCCCCCCCCACCCCCCCCCCCCCCCACCCCCCCCCCCCCCCACCCCCCCCCCCCCCCACCCCCCCCCCCCCCCACCCCCCCCCCCCCCCACCCCCCCCCCCCCCCACCCCCCCCCCCCCCCACCCCCCCCCCCCCCCACCCCCCCCCCCCCCCACCCCCCCCCCCCCCCACCCCCCCCCCCCCCCACCCCCCCCCCCCCCCACCCCCCCCCCCCCCCACCCCCCCCCCCCCCCACCCCCCCCCCCCCCCACCCCCCCCCCCCCCCACCCCCCCCCCCCCCCACCCCCCCCCCCCCCCACCCCCCCCCCCCCCCACCCCCCCCCCCCCCCACCCCCCCCCCCCCCCACCCCCCCCCCCCCCCACCCCCCCCCCCCCCCACCCCCCCCCCCCCCCACCCCCCCCCCCCCCCACCCCCCCCCCCCCCCACCCCCCCCCCCCCCCACCCCCCCCCCCCCCCACCCCCCCCCCCCCCCACCCCCCCCCCCCCCCACCCCCCCCCCCCCCCACCCCCCCCCCCCCCCACCCCCCCCCCCCCCCACCCCCCCCCCCCCCCACCCCCCCCCCCCCCCACCCCCCCCCCCCCCCACCCCCCCCCCCCCCCACCCCCCCCCCCCCCCACCCCCCCCCCCCCCCACCCCCCCCCCCCCCCACCCCCCCCCCCCCCCACCCCCCCCCCCCCCCACCCCCCCCCCCCCCCACCCCCCCCCCCCCCCACCCCCCCCCCCCCCCACCCCCCCCCCCCCCCACCCCCCCCCCCCCCCACCCCCCCCCCCCCCCACCCCCCCCCCCCCCCACCCCCCCCCCCCCCCACCCCCCCCCCCCCCCACCCCCCCCCCCCCCCACCCCCCCCCCCCCCCACCCCCCCCCCCCCCCACCCCCCCCCCCCCCCACCCCCCCCCCCCCCCACCCCCCCCCCCCCCCACCCCCCCCCCCCCCCACCCCCCCCCCCCCCCACCCCCCCCCCCCCCCACCCCCCCCCCCCCCCACCCCCCCCCCCCCCCACCCCCCCCCCCCCCCACCCCCCCCCCCCCCCACCCCCCCCCCCCCCCACCCCCCCCCCCCCCCACCCCCCCCCCCCCCCACCCCCCCCCCCCCCCACCCCCCCCCCCCCCCACCCCCCCCCCCCCCCACCCCCCCCCCCCCCCACCCCCCCCCCCCCCCACCCCCCCCCCCCCCCACCCCCCCCCCCCCCCACCCCCCCCCCCCCCCACCCCCCCCCCCCCCCACCCCCCCCCCCCCCCACCCCCCCCCCCCCCCACCCCCCCCCCCCCCCACCCCCCCCCCCCCCCACCCCCCCCCCCCCCCACCCCCCCCCCCCCCCACCCCCCCCCCCCCCCACCCCCCCCCCCCCCCACCCCCCCCCCCCCCCACCCCCCCCCCCCCCCACCCCCCCCCCCCCCCACCCCCCCCCCCCCCCACCCCCCCCCCCCCCCACCCCCCCCCCCCCCCACCCCCCCCCCCCCCCACCCCCCCCCCCCCCCACCCCCCCCCCCCCCCACCCCCCCCCCCCCCCACCCCCCCCCCCCCCCACCCCCCCCCCCCCCCACCCCCCCCCCCCCCCACCCCCCCCCCCCCCCACCCCCCCCCCCCCCCACCCCCCCCCCCCCCCACCCCCCCCCCCCCCCACCCCCCCCCCCCCCCACCCCCCCCCCCCCCCACCCCCCCCCCCCCCCACCCCCCCCCCCCCCCACCCCCCCCCCCCCCCACCCCCCCCCCCCCCCACCCCCCCCCCCCCCCACCCCCCCCCCCCCCCACCCCCCCCCCCCCCCACCCCCCCCCCCCCCCACCCCCCCCCCCCCCCACCCCCCCCCCCCCCCACCCCCCCCCCCCCCCACCCCCCCCCCCCCCCACCCCCCCCCCCCCCCACCCCCCCCCCCCCCCACCCCCCCCCCCCCCCACCCCCCCCCCCCCCCACCCCCCCCCCCCCCCACCCCCCCCCCCCCCCACCCCCCCCCCCCCCCACCCCCCCCCCCCCCCACCCCCCCCCCCCCCCACCCCCCCCCCCCCCCACCCCCCCCCCCCCCCACCCCCCCCCCCCCCCACCCCCCCCCCCCCCCACCCCCCCCCCCCCCCACCCCCCCCCCCCCCCACCCCCCCCCCCCCCCACCCCCCCCCCCCCCCACCCCCCCCCCCCCCCACCCCCCCCCCCCCCCACCCCCCCCCCCCCCCACCCCCCCCCCCCCCCACCCCCCCCCCCCCCCACCCCCCCCCCCCCCCACCCCCCCCCCCCCCCACCCCCCCCCCCCCCCACCCCCCCCCCCCCCCACCCCCCCCCCCCCCCACCCCCCCCCCCCCCCACCCCCCCCCCCCCCCACCCCCCCCCCCCCCCACCCCCCCCCCCCCCCACCCCCCCCCCCCCCCACCCCCCCCCCCCCCCACCCCCCCCCCCCCCCACCCCCCCCCCCCCCCACCCCCCCCCCCCCCCACCCCCCCCCCCCCCCACCCCCCCCCCCCCCCACCCCCCCCCCCCCCCACCCCCCCCCCCCCCCACCCCCCCCCCCCCCCACCCCCCCCCCCCCCCACCCCCCCCCCCCCCCACCCCCCCCCCCCCCCACCCCCCCCCCCCCCCACCCCCCCCCCCCCCCACCCCCCCCCCCCCCCACCCCCCCCCCCCCCCACCCCCCCCCCCCCCCACCCCCCCCCCCCCCCACCCCCCCCCCCCCCCACCCCCCCCCCCCCCCACCCCCCCCCCCCCCCACCCCCCCCCCCCCCCACCCCCCCCCCCCCCCACCCCCCCCCCCCCCCACCCCCCCCCCCCCCCACCCCCCCCCCCCCCCACCCCCCCCCCCCCCCACCCCCCCCCCCCCCCACCCCCCCCCCCCCCCACCCCCCCCCCCCCCCACCCCCCCCCCCCCCCACCCCCCCCCCCCCCCACCCCCCCCCCCCCCCACCCCCCCCCCCCCCCACCCCCCCCCCCCCCCACCCCCCCCCCCCCCCACCCCCCCCCCCCCCCACCCCCCCCCCCCCCCACCCCCCCCCCCCCCCACCCCCCCCCCCCCCCACCCCCCCCCCCCCCCACCCCCCCCCCCCCCCACCCCCCCCCCCCCCCACCCCCCCCCCCCCCCACCCCCCCCCCCCCCCACCCCCCCCCCCCCCCACCCCCCCCCCCCCCCACCCCCCCCCCCCCCCACCCCCCCCCCCCCCCACCCCCCCCCCCCCCCACCCCCCCCCCCCCCCACCCCCCCCCCCCCCCACCCCCCCCCCCCCCCACCCCCCCCCCCCCCCACCCCCCCCCCCCCCCACCCCCCCCCCCCCCCACCCCCCCCCCCCCCCACCCCCCCCCCCCCCCACCCCCCCCCCCCCCCACCCCCCCCCCCCCCCACCCCCCCCCCCCCCCACCCCCCCCCCCCCCCACCCCCCCCCCCCCCCACCCCCCCCCCCCCCCACCCCCCCCCCCCCCCACCCCCCCCCCCCCCCACCCCCCCCCCCCCCCACCCCCCCCCCCCCCCACCCCCCCCCCCCCCCACCCCCCCCCCCCCCCACCCCCCCCCCCCCCCACCCCCCCCCCCCCCCACCCCCCCCCCCCCCCACCCCCCCCCCCCCCCACCCCCCCCCCCCCCCACCCCCCCCCCCCCCCACCCCCCCCCCCCCCCACCCCCCCCCCCCCCCACCCCCCCCCCCCCCCACCCCCCCCCCCCCCCACCCCCCCCCCCCCCCACCCCCCCCCCCCCCCACCCCCCCCCCCCCCCACCCCCCCCCCCCCCCACCCCCCCCCCCCCCCACCCCCCCCCCCCCCCACCCCCCCCCCCCCCCACCCCCCCCCCCCCCCACCCCCCCCCCCCCCCACCCCCCCCCCCCCCCACCCCCCCCCCCCCCCACCCCCCCCCCCCCCCACCCCCCCCCCCCCCCACCCCCCCCCCCCCCCACCCCCCCCCCCCCCCACCCCCCCCCCCCCCCACCCCCCCCCCCCCCCACCCCCCCCCCCCCCCACCCCCCCCCCCCCCCACCCCCCCCCCCCCCCACCCCCCCCCCCCCCCACCCCCCCCCCCCCCCACCCCCCCCCCCCCCCACCCCCCCCCCCCCCCACCCCCCCCCCCCCCCACCCCCCCCCCCCCCCACCCCCCCCCCCCCCCACCCCCCCCCCCCCCCACCCCCCCCCCCCCCCACCCCCCCCCCCCCCCACCCCCCCCCCCCCCCACCCCCCCCCCCCCCCACCCCCCCCCCCCCCCACCCCCCCCCCCCCCCACCCCCCCCCCCCCCCACCCCCCCCCCCCCCCACCCCCCCCCCCCCCCACCCCCCCCCCCCCCCACCCCCCCCCCCCCCCACCCCCCCCCCCCCCCACCCCCCCCCCCCCCCACCCCCCCCCCCCCCCACCCCCCCCCCCCCCCACCCCCCCCCCCCCCCACCCCCCCCCCCCCCCACCCCCCCCCCCCCCCACCCCCCCCCCCCCCCACCCCCCCCCCCCCCCACCCCCCCCCCCCCCCACCCCCCCCCCCCCCCACCCCCCCCCCCCCCCACCCCCCCCCCCCCCCACCCCCCCCCCCCCCCACCCCCCCCCCCCCCCACCCCCCCCCCCCCCCACCCCCCCCCCCCCCCACCCCCCCCCCCCCCCACCCCCCCCCCCCCCCACCCCCCCCCCCCCCCACCCCCCCCCCCCCCCACCCCCCCCCCCCCCCACCCCCCCCCCCCCCCACCCCCCCCCCCCCCCACCCCCCCCCCCCCCCACCCCCCCCCCCCCCCACCCCCCCCCCCCCCCACCCCCCCCCCCCCCCACCCCCCCCCCCCCCCACCCCCCCCCCCCCCCACCCCCCCCCCCCCCCACCCCCCCCCCCCCCCACCCCCCCCCCCCCCCACCCCCCCCCCCCCCCACCCCCCCCCCCCCCCACCCCCCCCCCCCCCCACCCCCCCCCCCCCCCACCCCCCCCCCCCCCCACCCCCCCCCCCCCCCACCCCCCCCCCCCCCCACCCCCCCCCCCCCCCACCCCCCCCCCCCCCCACCCCCCCCCCCCCCCACCCCCCCCCCCCCCCACCCCCCCCCCCCCCCACCCCCCCCCCCCCCCACCCCCCCCCCCCCCCACCCCCCCCCCCCCCCACCCCCCCCCCCCCCCACCCCCCCCCCCCCCCACCCCCCCCCCCCCCCACCCCCCCCCCCCCCCACCCCCCCCCCCCCCCACCCCCCCCCCCCCCCACCCCCCCCCCCCCCCACCCCCCCCCCCCCCCACCCCCCCCCCCCCCCACCCCCCCCCCCCCCCACCCCCCCCCCCCCCCACCCCCCCCCCCCCCCACCCCCCCCCCCCCCCACCCCCCCCCCCCCCCACCCCCCCCCCCCCCCACCCCCCCCCCCCCCCACCCCCCCCCCCCCCCACCCCCCCCCCCCCCCACCCCCCCCCCCCCCCACCCCCCCCCCCCCCCACCCCCCCCCCCCCCCACCCCCCCCCCCCCCCACCCCCCCCCCCCCCCACCCCCCCCCCCCCCCACCCCCCCCCCCCCCCACCCCCCCCCCCCCCCACCCCCCCCCCCCCCCACCCCCCCCCCCCCCCACCCCCCCCCCCCCCCACCCCCCCCCCCCCCCACCCCCCCCCCCCCCCACCCCCCCCCCCCCCCACCCCCCCCCCCCCCCACCCCCCCCCCCCCCCACCCCCCCCCCCCCCCACCCCCCCCCCCCCCCACCCCCCCCCCCCCCCACCCCCCCCCCCCCCCACCCCCCCCCCCCCCCACCCCCCCCCCCCCCCACCCCCCCCCCCCCCCACCCCCCCCCCCCCCCACCCCCCCCCCCCCCCACCCCCCCCCCCCCCCACCCCCCCCCCCCCCCACCCCCCCCCCCCCCCACCCCCCCCCCCCCCCACCCCCCCCCCCCCCCACCCCCCCCCCCCCCCACCCCCCCCCCCCCCCACCCCCCCCCCCCCCCACCCCCCCCCCCCCCCACCCCCCCCCCCCCCCACCCCCCCCCCCCCCCACCCCCCCCCCCCCCCACCCCCCCCCCCCCCCACCCCCCCCCCCCCCCACCCCCCCCCCCCCCCACCCCCCCCCCCCCCCACCCCCCCCCCCCCCCACCCCCCCCCCCCCCCACCCCCCCCCCCCCCCACCCCCCCCCCCCCCCACCCCCCCCCCCCCCCACCCCCCCCCCCCCCCACCCCCCCCCCCCCCCACCCCCCCCCCCCCCCACCCCCCCCCCCCCCCACCCCCCCCCCCCCCCACCCCCCCCCCCCCCCACCCCCCCCCCCCCCCACCCCCCCCCCCCCCCACCCCCCCCCCCCCCCACCCCCCCCCCCCCCCACCCCCCCCCCCCCCCACCCCCCCCCCCCCCCACCCCCCCCCCCCCCCACCCCCCCCCCCCCCCACCCCCCCCCCCCCCCACCCCCCCCCCCCCCCACCCCCCCCCCCCCCCACCCCCCCCCCCCCCCACCCCCCCCCCCCCCCACCCCCCCCCCCCCCCACCCCCCCCCCCCCCCACCCCCCCCCCCCCCCACCCCCCCCCCCCCCCACCCCCCCCCCCCCCCACCCCCCCCCCCCCCCACCCCCCCCCCCCCCCACCCCCCCCCCCCCCCACCCCCCCCCCCCCCCACCCCCCCCCCCCCCCACCCCCCCCCCCCCCCACCCCCCCCCCCCCCCACCCCCCCCCCCCCCCACCCCCCCCCCCCCCCACCCCCCCCCCCCCCCACCCCCCCCCCCCCCCACCCCCCCCCCCCCCCACCCCCCCCCCCCCCCACCCCCCCCCCCCCCCACCCCCCCCCCCCCCCACCCCCCCCCCCCCCCACCCCCCCCCCCCCCCACCCCCCCCCCCCCCCACCCCCCCCCCCCCCCACCCCCCCCCCCCCCCACCCCCCCCCCCCCCCACCCCCCCCCCCCCCCACCCCCCCCCCCCCCCCCCCCCCTCCCCCCCCACCCCCCCCCCCCCCCACCCCCCCCCCCCCCCACACCTCCCCCCCCGCCACCCCGCCCCCCCCCCACCCCCCCCCATCCCCCCACCCCCCCCCCCAAAATACTAACCAGGGCCGACCCTGCTTAGCTTCTAAGATCTGATGAGATTACGCTAGCTTGTTCCATCCAAGTCAGACAGAAAAAACACAGAAAATAAAATAGTAAAAGCAAGAGAATACATACACTAAAGATCCCAATAGACCTCAACGCTACTCTCTTTATAAACATTCCCCCCGCCCAACCCGGGCTGTTACACTTCCTCTGGATTTCTTGTTCTAGATTGCCATCCTAATTTTTGACTGGCTCGTGTCCATGTCACGATAATTCTGCAGCATCCTCGAGGGTAGTAACAGTGGATTAAAGGTTAAGAACCTTGAGTGGATTAAAGGCTAAGATCTTTGGTAGGGAGGCCAGGACTCTTTGGTACAGCGTGAACTTGGCGTACAGGAAGTTACAGGCTTCGATCCCTCCAGTTAAAAGGACTGGGCAGTTGGTGATGTGAAAAACCGGACCTGGAGGCCCTGGAGAGCAGCTGTCAGTTAGAGCAGACAATGCTCTCCCTGATGGACCAAATTATTCCATACAAAGCTGTTTTGCATCTCTTTTTTGGCTGGATGGTTCCTTTCCTCCTGCCCTCCTCATCCTCTTGGTGAAGTTCGGGGAGCTGTTTTCACTCGCTCTAAAACCTTGGGAAAGAAAGAAGAAGAGGAGTTTGGATTTATATCCCCCCCCCTTTCTCTCCTGTAAGGAGACTCAAAGGGGCTTACAATCTCCTTTCCCTCCCCCCCCCCAAACACGCTGTGAGGTAAGGGGGGCTGAAAGAGTTCTGAAGAACTGTGCCTAGCCCAAGGTCACCCAGCTGGCATGTGCTGGTGTGCTCTTTCCCTCCCACTCACAACAAACACCCTGTGAGGTAAGGGGGGCTGAGAGAGCTCTGAAGAACTCTGACTAGCCCAAGGTCACCCAGCTGGCATGTGTTGGAGTGCACAAGCTAATCTAGTTCACCAGATAAGCCTCCACAGCTCAAGTGGCAGAGCGGGGAATCAAACCCGGTTCTCCAGATTAGAGTGCACCTGCTCTTAAACCACTACACCACTGAGCCAAACTATTAGCTAGTTGATATAGCAAGGAAGGACGTCAATGCCCAGGTTGTCCCTGCTGTGCGCGTGTGCTTGGGCTGCCACCACCTGAGGTTCTCGCTTTCTCTGACCCATCTCCTGGAAAGCACACGGCGAAGCCCGAGGCTGCCGCAAACGTGGCCAGTCCCTTGGAAGTTGAGCCGGCTCCTCTTGCATGACTGTTACAGTCAGTGGTGGGATCCAAAAATTTTAGTAGCAGGTTCCCATGGTGGTGGGATTCAAACTGTGGCGTAGCACCAATGGGGCTGGGCGGGGCACAACGGGGGCGTGGCCAGGCATTCCAGGGGCGGGGCATTCCTGGGCGGGGCTGTGGCAAGGACGCAGCCGCTAGACTGCTCCAAGTTCTGCATGCTACTGCTGAGAGGAGGGGCGTAACTAAGGCAAAAATCACGTGGCAAAATCACCAATTAGTAACCCCCTCTCGGCACACACAAATAATTAGTAACCTACTCTCGGGAACCTGTGAGAACCTGCTGGATCCCAGTCCTCTTCCCAAAATGTCGGATCCTTTTCTGCCGAGTTGATCCTCTGCCACTAATCCGAGTTCTCAGATCAATTTTCTCATCACCTTCTACCTGATTAATTTGACTGGAGATGCCAAGTATTGAACCCGGGACCTTCTGGAGGCCAGGCAGATTCTCTACCACTAAGCCACAAGCCCTCCTCACTGAGAAGAGGGCATCGTTGTTCCACATAATGCCAAGCTGATTCCAATCATGTTATGACCCAACAGCAAAGAGTCCCTTTTAGAAGCAGGAAATTATAGCATGTAGAGAATGTTCTTGTTTCCTTTATGCTTAAAAAGAACTCTGTTTCCTTTTAACCTCACGGCTTTCCCCTGCTCTCTTTCAGCTTCGGTGGTGCCGGGAAGGATTTTTCTGTCTGGCAGTGGTCCAAAAAAGTAGAGGTGCCATGGGAGGTAGGATAGAGGTTTCTTGGTGCCTCTGTTTACACATGAAGAGGCACTCTTGCCACAGAACTTTTCTGAAGAGAACTCTCCCGGGCCTGGTTCCCTTAACTCCTCCCGTCAAACAATCCTTGAAGGCACAAATCTCATTATAGATATGAAGATTGCCCCTTTAAACTGCACTTATATTGATATTACTGTTCCAAAATTACTTCCCCCATCAAATGAAAGAGGCAAAGCAATTCCCTGGACCACAGGCTGCTAAAGAAGGGGACCATCCTAGAGCTGATATTTGGTCCCCTTTTCTCCACATAGTTGCTGCCGCCTCCGCCGCCGCCACCACCGGAGGGCAGATATGCTTGTTATTTCCAAGTACCCTCTGTTAGTATTATATTGATATCTTAATATATCAATATGAGAATTAGAGCTTGGTGTGTTTTGGCTAAGCCTGTGTGAGTGACCTTCTTTTCTCTGACTTGAAACAAGCAGCAACATGAAAGAAGGGGGGGTGAGGGGGAAGGCTTTGATGGCAGTGCGAGGAAGTGGGAAGGCTGACTGTGGGTAGAGGGAACATATCCAGGGCAAAGCTGCGTTCACTGGCAAATCTGACCCTCTCTGGCAGCGAAGGAGATTAGAATCGTGCTAGAAGTGCTGTCGCTTGCCACGGAGAGAATGGAAAATGAAAGCGGGGCTTGAGGAAATACGTCCGTACCAGAAATCTTGCCGTGATGGACATTTGCCCCCATTGCGCAGTGGACACCTTGTGCATAATCAGCCACTGATATATACAAAGCCATTAAACCCCACATTGACATATGGCCGGGAAAGAGGGCCTATGACCGTGGTGGCGAACCTTTGGCACTCCAGATGTTATGGACTACAATTCCCAGCAGCCCCCGCCAGCACTCCAGATGTTATGGACTACAATTCCCAGCAGCCTTCCCAATTGGAAGTGACTTGGCCATGCTGGCAGGGGCTGATGGGAATTGTAGTCCATAACATCTGGAGTGCCAAAGGTTCGCCACCACTGGCCTATGAGAATCAGTGATGTGCAGAGGAATACTTCATCTGGTTCTTTAAGTTCTCATTGCTATTTTTAGGTGTACCTAACGTCCAATGATTGCAGTTGGACTCTATGGTATTATATCCCAGTGAAGCCCCTCCCCTTCCCAAACCCCGCCCTCCTCATGCTCCACCAACCAACTCTCCAGGAATTCCCCAATCTGGATCTGGCAACTGTACGTCTGATTAATCCAATTATATTTATTTGATAAATACTGGTATAAATACTGAATCCCACTGTTTCCGTTTAGGAGAGACAAATGGGGATGGGGAAAAGAAATGTCCTGTTCTTTGCCTTGAGAGCCAGTGTGGCGTAGTGGTTAAGAGCAGGTGCACTCTAATCTGGAGAACCGGGTTGGATTCCCCGCTCCGCCACTTGAGCTATGGAAGCTTATCTGGTGAACTAGATTAGCTTGTGTACTCCAACACATGCCAGCTGGATGACCTTGGGCTAGTCCAGGGGCGTAACGAGGCAAACTGTAGCCCTGGGCAAAACCTGAGTTGGATGCCACCCCCCCATGGGCGGCCACTCCACCACGACCAAATTTTTTTTGCACCAGGACATTGGTGTCTGCAGGGGGTGCATTTTTAGACATATCAGCACCAAAATTTCAGCTTATTTGAGCAAGTTTGGTGCAGTTTGGTTCAGGGGGGCCAAAGTTATGGACCCTCAAAACTGTAGCCCCCATCTCCTATGAGCTCCTATTGGAAACAATGGGGGATGGGGGCACCCCCTTTGGGAGTCCATAACCTTGGACTCCCTGAACCAAACCTCACCAAACTTGGGGAATAGCATAAGGACAGTCTCCTGATGATACGCTGAAAGTTTGGTGCCGCTAGCCTAAAAACTGCGCCCCCTGCAGGCCAAAAACGGAAAACCACTAAAAATACCCCAAAACGAACCCTGCATTTTGATGCCCCCCACAAGGAGGTGCCCTGGGCAGCTGCCTACCTTGCCCAATGGGCATTACACCCCTGGGCTAGTCACAGCTTTTCGGAGCTCTCTCAGCCCCACCCACCTCACAGGGCGTTTGTCGTGAGCGGGGAAGGGTAAGGAGATTGTAAGCCCCTTTGAGTTTCTTTACAAGAGAGAAAGGGGGGATATAAATCCAAACTCCTCTTCTTCTTCTTTGCCTTGTAGACAAGATGAACAATTTCCCTCCCCTGCCTCGATTCATCCCCTTGAAGCCGTGCTTCTACCAGGATTTCGACGAGGAGATCCCTCCGCAGCACCGAACCATGGCCAAACGTCTTTACTACCTCTGGATGCGTGAGTTGTGCCTTTGGAGGGCAGAGGGGCACGTTTGCCTGGGAGTGGGAGGGAAGGGCCGAGAGATCCTTGGGGTCTCTTCCAACTCTATGATTCTATGATTCCCTGTCTCTTCCTCCTCCCCTCCGTACTGTTTTGAATTGCTACTAATGGAAGGGCAAGAGCAGCAGCAGAAACCTTATCCTGCCTTTTGGGATTGGATTCGTTCGGGGAGTTTGGCTGCAGTGGTGGGAGCCAAAAATTTTAGTAACAGGTTTCCATGGTGGTGGGATTCAAACAGTGGCGTAGCGCCAGTTGGGCTGGGCGGGGCACAATGGGGGCGTGGCCGGGCATTGCTAGGTGGGGCTGTGGCAAGGACGCAGCCGCTGCGCCGGTCCTTGGGGGGGAAACGAATGCACGCAGGCGCAGGGTGCCACGCACGCCGGTGCACCTCCTGCTAGACGGCTTCAAGTTCTGCGCGCTACTGCTGAGAGGAGGGGCGTCACTAAGGCAAAAATCACGTGGCAAAATCACCAATTAGTAACCCCCTCTCGGCACACACAAATAATTAGTAACCTGTGAGAACCTGCTGGATCCCACCTCTGTTTTACTGGTTTGTTTCCTGGATGTGTCTCTCTGGAGTCAAACCCAGAGGTGGAGCCCAAATTCTTCAGAAATGGGAAAATGGATTTTGTCAGCCCCAGATAGCCGCCAAATGCTGCTCTTGTCTGGTCATTAACCGGCTTCCCTTTTTTTCCCGTTTTCGTTCTTGAGTTCTTGACACAAATACACATGAAAACCTGTCAGCGGTTTAACATCCTGAAACTAAATTTTTGCTAACTCCAAGCTGTTCAGAGAGGACCCTTTCAGTGATTTCAGAAGCGCATGCGCAAAGTTTGAGGGGTGGAAAGCGCGGTTCAATTGGCAGCTGTACTCTGTTCCACAGAAAGATGATAGTTCGGTCGCTTGAGGTGCAGCAGTGAGGAATTGGTATGCTTCCGCAGTAGAATATAGTCCCGAACGAATATGAGAATCATCATTCATTCTCATGTGCTGCCTTTATCAAAACAGGTGGCCAAATTTGTCCCCAGGCAGACCACGGCACAACCTCTTAAAGGAGAAGAAAGGATAGGAAAAGGCGAGTGTAGGGGGAACAGAACTATGTAGGCACTGAGAGCCAGTGTGATGTAGTGGTTAGGAGTAGTTGGATTCTAATCTGGAGAACCGGGTTTGATTCCCCACTCCTCTACCTGAGTGGTGAAGGCTTATCTGATGAATCTGATGTGTTTCTGCATTCCTACATTCCTGCTGGGTGACCTTGGGCTAGTCACTGTTCTTCAGAGCTCTCTCAGGCCCACCTGCCTCGCAAGGTATCTGTTGTGGGGAGAGGAAGGGAAAGGAGCTTGAAAGCCACCTTGAGTCGCCTTACAGGAGAGAAAGGTGGGGTATAAATCCAAACTTTTCAAACTCTAGAATCCAAGTGGAGCATGGTCCACGACAAAGATGGTCCAGCAAGTGCCAAATGAATGTACAATTCCGCTTTAACCTTTCAGTGGAAGAGAGTATAACAACAGTCTTTTTCTTTTAAGAAATAAATTGTTCTACCTTTGTGTCACATTTGAGAGGCAGATTTTTAAAAATATTGGACTGGTATTCTTCCCCACCTTCCAGTGTAAACTAGCTGGGTGACACATGAAAATTTAACATTCTCGAACTGTCCGGTTAAAATCACAGAAGTGCAAAACCCCACCCATCTACATCTAGGAGCAGCAGTGGCGTAGGAGGCTAAGAGCTCGTGTATCTAATCTGGAGGAACCGGGTTTGATTCTCCGCTCTGCCGCCTGAGCTGTGGAGGCTTCTCTGGGGAATTCAGATCGGCCTGGGCACTCCCACACACGCCAGCTGGGTGACCTTGGGCTAGTCACAGCTTTGCGGAGCTCTCTCAGCCCCACCCACCTCACAGGGTGTTATGGGGGGGGGGGAAGGGAAAGGAGATTGTAAATCCCTTTGAGTCTCTTTACAGGAGAGAAAGGGAAGGATATAAATCTTGCAGCAGTGGCGTAGTGGCTAAGAGCAGGTGCACTCTGATCTGGAGGAACCGGGTTTGATTCCCAGCTCTGCCGCCTGAGCTGTGGAGGCTTCTCTGGGGAATTCAGATTAGCCTGTGCACTCCCACACACGCCAGCTGGGTGACCTTAGGTTAGTCACAGCTTCTCGGAGCTCTCTCAGCCCCACCCACCTCACAGGGTGTTTGTTGTGAGGGGGGAAGGGCAAGGAGATTGTCAGCCCCTTTGAGTCTCCTGCAGGAGAGAAAGGGGGGATATAAATCCAAACTCTTCTTCTTTTTCTTCTTCTTCTTCTTCTACACCCCTTGAAGGACAGTACAGAGTTTACTGGCCACAAGGCAGCCCAGCTGGAGGGCATTTGAGAAATGAGCCTTTGAAAAAGCAGACAGAAGGTTCATTAGGTTGGGATCCGATGCCTGTGCTTTCACCTCGAAAGGGTCTTCTCTAGCGCCCTGCTTGCTGTGTTGACACTGCCACTCTGGCCCCTCCTCTCTGTGTGTCTTTCTTTGTCTACGTGTGTTTGCAGTGAACAGCATCACTTTGGCGGTAAATCTGATTGGCTGCCTCGCGTGGATGATTGGCGGCGGCGGAGCGGTTAACTTTGGACTGGCTATTCTCTGGCTTATTCTTTTTACGCCCTGTTCTTACGTCTGCTGGTTCAGACCCATTTACAAAGCCTTCAAGTGAGTCTCCCCTCTCCCTTTTCCACCTTTTTGGGGCTCAGTTGGCAGTCAGGACCAGGAAATTCTAAGGCATTACCATCTGGTGTAGTGGTTGAGAGCAGGTGGATTCTAATCTGGAGAACCGGGATTGATTCCCCACTCCTCCGCCAGAGTGGCAGAGGCTTATCTGTTGAACCAGATGTGTTTCCGCACTCCTACATTCCTACTGGGTGACCCTGGGCTAGTCACAGTTCTTCAGAGTTCTCTCAGCCCCACCTACCTCACAAGGTGTCTATTGTGGGGAGAGGAAGGGAAAGGACCTTGTCAGCCACCTTGAGTCTCCTTACAGGAGAGAAAAGGTGAGGTATAAATCTCTTGTTCAGGGCTGGCATCAGAAATCGGTCAATAGGTCATCAACCAATCCTGATGCATGGCAAAGGGGTCTTTCACGGACTGTCTGCTTCCACCAGGAAATAAAAGCTTTTCCTCAAGGATCCTGTGAGACCACCGGGCTGATTATACAGTGGTGTTCTGCCCCATAGTGAACGTAGAGGGCAGGGCCAGTAGATTTTGTTTGTTTGTTTGCTTCTTGAGTTAAAAAGCTTCAGGAACCAATTTCAGCTGAGAAGCTAGCGGAAAAGGCATCGCGTTCTTGCCAGGTAGTTCATGCGGCAAGACAGGACCTTGCTAGCGAATCCTACCTGAGCAAGGATTTGAACCTGGGGTTCCTACGTCCAAGCTGAGTGTCGTTTTCACCACCTTATGCTCACATTCGGCTCAATTTTATCCCACCAGTAAATACCTGCTTTCTCTGTCCTCTTTTTTCCATGGGACTGTTTTGACCCTAGCGGGGCTGTCTCTGTCTAGCTATGCTCGGGGATGGCTCTTTTCTGAACCACCGAAGAACTGCCGGCATGAGAGATGCTTGTCAGTTGGTGCAGCGAGGACTTTTCCCAGTCTAAAAGGACTTTTCCCGGTCTAAAAGGACTTTTTCCAGTCTAAAAGGACTTTTCCCGGTCTAAAAGGACTTTTCCCAGTCTAAAAGGACTTTTCCCAGTCTAATGACAGAAGAACCGTCATCCACAGGGTGATCAGCTTTTACATTTTTTTCTCTTGTAGGACAGACAGCTCCTTCAGTTTCATGGCTTTCTTCTTCACGTTCATGGCTCAGTTGGTGATCAGCATTATCCAAGCGGTCGGGATCCCCGGTTGGGGGGTCTGGTAAGTCTCCAAGGCCGAGGGAAGAACCCTTTCTTCACCGAATCATAGCCCAGCTCATTTGCCGATTTTATCTGGCGCCTTCTTTGTTGGCAGGAGCTGTGGCAACCCCTGAACTAGACATTGCTGCTCTCTTCGCCAAGGCAGGCTCCGTAGATTGTGTCATGGTGGAGGGATTCGGGGTTTCGCCTGTCAGTTGAACAGATGCCTCCAAACTTGTTCTGGTTTCCCCGCAGCGGCTGGATCGCGGCCATCTCTTTCTTCGGCAGCAACGTGGGCTCTGCAGTAGTGATGCTGATTCCCACCATCCTCTTTACAGCCATGTCGGTTTTCTCCTTCATCGCCCTCAGCATGGTAAGAGTTCTGCGGGTCGGAATGGCTCATGTCTATGGAGGTGTTGCTGGTGTCTTCTGTATGCAACCAGGAGCCCCCTTATCAAGCTCTGGGTCTCCCCTCCTTCTGCTTCGAAAGGGGAGTAGTGGAATCTGACTTGGCAAGCAATGGGCAATGGGCTATCTCATTTTCTCCACCCAGGGGGACATATGGGGTCAAATGTCTCTGGGCTGCACAAAGGTGTAGCTGGGCCAAACTGCGTCTGGTGCACATTCTATATTTTCTGCCCCCCATGGCCCCCCGCGGCACCCCTCCCCCCTCCCGCTGCACCCCTCCCGGCGAAGCACTGCCTCTTGCTTTTCCCCCCTCTTTTTTCCTTTCTCAACATCTTTAGCCCTTTGTTCTTTTCCTTTTTCTTGAACTTTTTCAGGCTGCAAAAGGCCTGTTCACAGTAAAAACGGCCTGATGGGAACTATACTTCCCAGGAGACCTTGTGAGCCCCAAGGTCTCCTGGGAACTGTAGTTCCTCAGGCCGTTTTTACTGCAAACATGCCTTTTACAGCCTGAAAACGTTCCAGAAAAGGAAAAGAACTAAGGTAAATGTGGGAAGGGGGATGGGGGGTTTCGCGAGGGGGGCGGGAGAAAGGGGGAGGGGCCGATTTTCTGCACCCCCCCAGGTGTGCACCCGGTGCACGGTGCACCCCCGTCCCCTTGTAGTTCCGCCGCTGGGGCTGCAGCCATTTAGTCACGTGAGGGGCAGAAAATTGTTATGCCCTTATATAAAGCCGTGGTGCGACCGCACTTGGAGTCCTGTGTTCAGTTCTGGTTGCCACATCTCAAAAAGGATATTGAAGAGATAGAAAAAGTGCAGAGAAGGGCAACGAGGATGATTGAGGGACTGGAGCACCTTCCCTATGAGGAGAGGCTGCAGCGTTTGGGACTCTTTAGTTTGGAGAGGAGACGTTTGAAGAGGGATATGATTGAAGTCTATACAATTATGCATGGGGTAGAAAATGTTGACAGAGAGAAATTTTTCTCTCTTTCTCACAATACTAGAACCAGGGGGCATCCGTTGAAAATGCTGGGGGGAAGAATTAGGACTAATCAAAGGAAACACTTCTTCACGCAACGTGTGATTGGTGTTTAGAATATGCTGCCATAGGAGGTGGTGATGGCCACTAACCTGGATAGCTTTAAAAGGGGCTTGGACAGATTCATGGAGGAGAAGTCGATTTATGGCTACCAATCTTGATCCTCTTTGATCTGAGATTGCAAATGCCTTAACAGTCCAGGTGCTCAGGAGCAACAGCCGCAGAAGGCCATTGCTTTCACCTCCTGCAGGTGAGCTCCCAAAGGCACCTGGTGGGCCACTGCGAGTAGCAGAGAGCTGGACTAGATGGACTCTGGTCTGATCCAGCTGGCTTGTTCTTATGTTCTTAAAATCACCCCCGCACCCATCCTCCCCCCCCCCCTTGGGTCCATACACTGACTTCAAGATCTGGTGCAAAAAAAGTTTGGTCGTGGTGGGGGAAGGGCGGCCACCCGCCCATACAGAGCGAGGAGAAAAAAAAACTCATATTGTGCACTGAGCTACATCTTCCCTAGATACACCTCTGCTCTCAGGTAACAACCCAATGCAGTGCCCGCAATGGTCACCTCTCCTCTTCCGGTCCCTGACACAGGTGCACAAATTTTATCGGGGAAGCGGCGGCAGCTTCAGCAAGGCTCAGGAGGAGTGGACAACGGGCGCGTGGAAGAACCCGCACGTCCAGCAGGCGGCGCAGAACGTGGCCGTCGGGGCCGCGCAGGGAGCCATGATGCAGCACGAGACGCAGTATTCAGCCACCCCGAACTACAACTACCCCAACGAGATGTGAAGGGAAGGTTATGGCTCGGGAGAGATTGGCGCGTTAGTCGGGGCGTGGCTGAGTGCGGGGGTGTGTGTGTGTACGTGAGCGTGGAGTCCACGTGTCCGGGGGGGAGGGCAGGGCTCAGTGTACAATAACCTTCCTGGCAGAGGAGGCCTGGCAGATATTTATTCTCCTTCCTCCTCTTGACGGTGGAACGGGACCCTCTTTAGGGATCCTCTTGTCCTTGGAGACATAAACATATATCTATTTTTCTCCCTTTCTGTTCGAAGACGCCGTGACTTGATCTGCAGGACAAATGTGTTTGTGCTGTAGTAATCGTACGTGTGTGCTAATTTTTTTTTTAATTTCCCCCCATCTGTGAATCAGTGCAGTTGTGGTTTTTTTTAAACAAAAATATATATTACCGTGGTGGTTGGTGGTGTTCGTAGCAGAGAATCCGAGGGACCCCCAAAAGGCAAGCAAAGATGGAAACTCTCCCTGCAAGGTAGCCCACGACGGCTGCGTTTTCCGGGAGGTTTTGGCACCGGTCGTCCTGCCCCGGCAGCCCTTGATGCCTAACATATTTTGGATGGCTGCCTTATTAGGACTTCCTGCCTCTCTTCTCGCCAAGAGGAGCCCCACGCATCCCTGTCCTCCTTGCTTCAGAGGGTCACAGTTGTGCAGTTGTGAGTAACACAAAACGGCCCCCCACCACCCCCACTTTTAGGCGTCCTTGCTAGGAAGACAGTATTTCTGCGTGACTTTCAAAAAAGAGGTGTCCGCTTGCGTTCTTGTGTCCGCCGGCTTTTCAGTGTGAAACTCATCCAATTCTGAGTCTTCCGCCCTCCAAATGATCTCCTAAGTTCCCCACGGATGTTGTGGGTTCTTTTCATTGGATCCCACACATCATCGGTGTGCTGCAGGGTAAAGGATTACTTAAAATCCAGTTGGACGTCGAGTCTTTTGTGTGAAAGGAAGCGCTGTAGAGGTTCCTTTTCCTTCCAGTTTCTATTTAGAAGCAGAAGAAGAAGAGTTTGGATTTATATCCCCCCTTTCTGTCCTGGAAGGAGACTCAAAGGGGCTCACAATCTCCTTTCCCTTCCCCCCTCCCATAACAAACACCCTGTGAGGTGGGTGGGGCTGAAAGAGCTCCGAAGAACTGTGCCTAGCCCAAGGTCACCCAGCTGGCATGTGTTGGAGAGCACAAGCTAATCTGGTTCCCCAGATCAGCCTCCACAGCTCAAGTGGCAGAGTGGGGAATCGAACCCAGTTCTCCAGATTAGAGTGCACCTGCTCTTAACCATGACACCACTGCTGCTCCTTGCTTTTTTAACCCATCCTTTTTCTGCATCATCATCATCATCAGCGTCTGGCTATATCTGTGTTTTGGTTTTCCCAGCATTCAAATAATTGCTCGTAGAAGCTGAATGATTTCTGTGGGATTGGATGAAAGGGAAGAGAGGGGCTGCGATTCTTTTCTCCTTGCGATTTTTCTGTTGTTGGCTCTCGAAAGAAAAACTGGCCCGCCTGTTATTTCTTTTGAGAGCATTAGCAGCATAAAGCCAGAGGGACGTCTGGTTTGATTGGCAAAATCACACGGGAGTGGAAGAGTTCGATCCCCGTTGCTGATACCCAATCCCAACCAGGCCCCAAAGAATGTTTAAAGAATAAAGAGAAGATAGGATTGTGGTCTTGTCAAATTGGACCAGATATCCAGAATATTCTGTCTGTGAGAGCCCGGTTGCCCGCCAACACCTTTTCTGTCGCTCACCAAGTGTTTTTAGAAAGTTGGTGGGGCCATGCGGAGCGTTTGCCAGCAGGGTTTTCGATTGTCCATTGGAGATTTGATAAGCTTGGCAGATTTTTAAAAATGTTTCTTTGGTCGCAGCTACCACCGCAGGACTGGGATCTCACTGTGTGACTGAAAGTAAAATGTGGCCGCCATTTTGTTGCTGGCTCCACCTCCTACGGCAGCCATTTTTGACAGACTTTTTTTTTGCGTTAAGTTAGAACTGCACAGGTGCCCTTGGACTCAAAAAGGTGGGGGATCCCTGGTTTGAACTGTAGCATATTGTGAAAAAGACACCACTGCTTGAATCCCTCAATGTTTAGTTTACCGGGAAGTATTTCTGTATTGAAAGGGGGAGTCTGCAGAATTGGTTTCGAAGAAGAAGAAGAGTTTGGATTTATATCCACCCTTTCTCTCCTATAAGGAGACTCAAGGTGGCTTACAAGTGTCAGACTCTCGAGCATAGAAGTAACGGAGACCGTGGAAAGGTTCTATAACGTTTATTCTAGATACGAAGAGTAACATACGAATATTATATGACAACAAGCTCCTTTCCCTTCCTCTCCCCACAACAGACACCTTGTGAGGCAGGTGGGGCTGAGAGAGTTCAGAGAGAACAGTGACTAGCCCAAGGTCACCCAGCAGGAATGTAGGAGTGCGGAAACACATCTGGTTCACCAGATAAGCCTCTGCCACAGGTGGAGGAGTGGGGAATCAAACCCGGTTCTCCAGATTAGAATCCACCTGTTCTTAACCACTACACCACTCTGGCTCTCAGTTTAGAGATCCCTCCTTCCCCTTGGCTTTATAACGCCCCTTCCTCCCATCCTCACTTCTTTTTTACACGTGTCGCTAAAGATTCCTAAGATCTCACCTTTGGACAAAAGGGAGCCCTTGTTCACTTTACCTTCCCCTTGTATCACAAAGCAGTGTTTCAGCACAGCGCATACGTCTTCATGTGCTCTCTCTGTTTGCCCTGGAGAAACCTCTTTACCCAATAATCGAATTAAACTTTGTAATCCTGCAAAGTGTCAGACTCTCCCGTCGATGGGCGTTTTCTAAGTTCGTTCAGATGTGCAGCGTTCTATTCTTGCATTTTTGCAGCTTTATATTCCTTCCCCCTCAGATATAGTTACTTTCTTGAAAGCCATGCACATTTTCCTCCCATTGTTTTAGGTAACCGTGAAATGGAATTACCTGTTTAAGACTTGAACGTCGGGGGAAGGGGGGAATCTAAAACTGTGCTCTTGTATGCATCCACCCGTTTCTCAGGGTTGGTGTTTGAGTGGGATTCTGTGACATTCATTGTCTTGGTTTTTATTTTGCTTGAAACTGCTTTGTGGTCTGAGACAGAAGCCCCTTCCGCACATGCAGAATAATGCACATTTAATCCACTTTCACAATTGTTTGCAAGTGGATTTTGCTCTTCCGCACAGTAAAATCCAGCTGCAAAGTGCATTGAAAGTGGGTTGAAAGCGCATTATTTTGCGTGTATGGAAGGGGCCGGAAGCTGACTCAAGCCCAGGTCACACGTTAAGGGGGAATGCCTGTACATCCTATATAGATCTATGTACATTTGTTTGTTAGAAAAGAGCCAACTTGTGTTCACTTTGGAGCCAGGAACCAATACCTAGATAAATGTGGAGTTCATCTCACATGTTAAGCTGTGCATTCGTTGAATGTAACATGAGAATGACTAAATGTGTGTATGTGTTAAAAAAACCAGTTTATAATGTGAACTTGTGAACAGGGCTTCTGTTTTAAACAAATGGGAGTTTAGATCGTTGACCTCCCTCGGTTTCCCTGTCGGAACGGGCTGAGATTCATGCAGTCTTACTCCTAGCTGGCTCCACACGGCTGATTTGACGACCAATTGCCCACCCTGTTCATTTTTTGAGCACCCAGATACTGTCATGGTCCAATCGTCACAGGATTCTCTGTCGTATCCCTTGGTGCCTGCCGATTCTCCCTCTCTTGCCACCAGTGGGTTTTTAAAAAAATATTCATAGTAGCTGTAGCACTTCTAGAGGTGTACGCTATAACTGCAGTTGATTTATCAAGCCAGCATAAAGCGGGAAGACTGGCATAAGCATAAGCATTTTTTATTGTCATTGTGCACGCACAATGAAATTTACAGCAGCATTCCCCGATGCACACAATTTCAGACTCATACCCCATCCTCCCTTTCCCCTTCCTCCACCCATCCCTACACAGCCCCAAACACATCAACACGAAGCTGCGGAGTTTACATAGCCATCGCTCCAGAGTAGAAGCTGTCTCTAAGCCTCTTTGTCCTAGTTTTGATAGACCTGTATCGTCTGCCGGATGGTAACAGTTCAAAAAGAGAGTGTGCTGGATGAGACGGGTCTCTCAGAATATTTTGGGCTTTCTTTAGGCTTCGGGAATTAGAGAGTTCTTCCAAGGAGGGGAGAGGGCAGCCGCTAATCCTCTGTGCAGTAGTGATCACCCTTTGGAGCACCTTCCTATCTGCCACTGTGCAACTGGAGAACCATACACAGATGCAGTAGGTTAAGACACTCTCTATAGCACAGCGGTAAAAGGACACCCGGAGTTTTCCATTCAGTTGTTTCCTTAAAAGTCTCAGATAGTGCAGTCTTTGGCGAATGTATAGGGGACATTGTGCCAACATGGTTTCAAAATCTACACCTTCCCATTCACGCAGCGGGAAAACCTGCTCGAAGTATGGACTTCCTGGAAAGATCAGACCAAAGCAGGTTTCGGGGAACCACAGGAGGATATAGGAGAAATATGAAGAGAGCAATGCAGGCTAATATTGCAATTTATAGTCATATGCTCTGAAACAAATTCTGCTTGGGGTGCTGTGTGGTTTCCGGGCTGTATGGCCGTGTTCTAGCAACATTCTCTCCTGACGTTTCGCCTGCATCTGTGGCTGGCATCTTCAGAGGATCTGATAGTAGGAAAGTATATATACTCCACTTGCTTTCCTACCATCAGATCCTCTGAAGATGCCAGCCACAGATGCAGGCGAAACGTCAGGAGAGAATGCTGCTAGAACACGGCCATACAGCCCGGAAACCGCACAACACCCCAGTGATTCCGGCCGTGAAAGCCTTCGACAATACAAATTCTGCTTGTTTGAGAGCCAGAGTTAAGCAAAGCAGTAGTGTGGAAGCCGGCTGGGACCCGAATTGGTGCTCTGAGAAACCCCTGAATCTCAGCCAGGACGAGATGACAAATACTTTGGGGGGCGATACACACGGATCCCCGCTTTAGACTACCAGAGCTTCTTGCCAGCCGTTGAGTAGCTTCCGTTTCTTGGCACCAGTAGCTGGATTGAGTTTAGAAGGCTGATCTCCTTTGCAATGACTTTCTTTTGAGGGGGAAAATCAGGGGCTTTGGCCTGCTGGCGCTGGAATCCCTCGGGATTTGCTCTTCCTTTGGCGCGGCAGAGTCCACCCTTGGCTCGACTCCACCCTGGCAAAGATCCGGCAATTCTGTTCTGCATTTCTTTTGTAGACTTCCAGAGTAGCTGTGGTGCCATAAGTAGTTTTATTGGTGTACCTTATTGACAAACAAAATAAAAAATTCTGTATAAAAATATGGGGGGCGGGGGCGGGGAGAGTGGAATTTTAACATACGGGGACCACTTGTGATTAACGAGTCATTCCATGTTTGTCCCCAACGAAACTGTGTCAATCTGAAAACTAATAAACAAGTTCTATCGAAGATTATACCTTGTGGCGGTCTGGTGTTGTGCTCGGAGGAACGAAGCTTCACCACAAGTGGGGTACACACAGAAGAAGAAGAAGAGTTTGGGTTTATATCTCCCCTTTCTCTCCTTGTAGGAGACTCAAAGGGGCTTACAATCTCCTTGCCCTTCCCCCCTCACAACAAACACCCTGTGAGGTAGGTGGGGCTGAGAGAGCTCCGAGAAGCTGTGACTAGCCCAAGGTTACCCAGCTGGCATGTGTGGGAGTGTACAGGCTAATCTGAATTCCCCAGATAAGTCTCCACAGCTCAAGCGGCAGAGCTGGGAATCAAACCCGGTTCCTCCAGATTAGATACACGAGCTCTTAACCTCCTATGCCACTGCTGCTCCTGTAGAAGACATGTATCGAACTGGGAAAAGAGGGGAAATTAAGGGGAGTGGAGAAAGATGGGTGGAAGAAGAAGAAGAAGAAGAAGAAGAAGAAGAGTTGGATTTATATCCCTCCTTTCTCTCCTATTAGGAGACTCAAAGGGGCTTACAATCTCCTTTCCCTTCCCCCTCACAACAAACACCCTGTGAAGTAGGTGAGGCTGAGAGAGCTCCGAAGAACTGTGACTAGCCCAAGGTCACCCAGCTGGCATGAATTGGAGTGCACAAGCTAATCTGGTTCCCTAGATAAGCCTCCACAGCTCAAGTGGCACAGCGGGGAATCAATCCAGACCTTGGTCTGTTAAGGTCTTTCACCACCAACCTCGTCCTGTTAAGCAAAGAGCGAAATCAGGGACCATCCAAAGTTCAAGAAATTAAGCTTTATTTGCCGGTGAGAGAAATGAGACTCGTGCCCACTAGGCGTTTCTCTGAGAGACTCAGTCAAAAGCAAGTCTTTTATACACCGAAACAAACAAGAATTGGGCTGGTTCTGGTGGGTTTTCCGGGCCACACAGCCTGGAAAACCCACCAGAATCAGTTGAATCCGGCCATGCAAGGCCTTGACAAGAATTGGGCTATTCCAGATCAGGTTACATATTGCCCGGCCCTAAATTCACCAGTTCGTACACATTCCAGTTATACTGGACATGTCCAGTTTTTCTTGCAAGCTTTGCAGTCTTTTATAACACGTCTCTGCCGTCGCGACTGTCCCGCTCAGCGCTTATGGATTTCTTAGCAAGCGGAGCTTACGGAAGCTAAAGCCTTAATATGTATATTCATTGAGACGCTCAAGATATTATCTCCATGTACTTACCAGTATGGAAAATTATGTAAACGTGATAGAAAAAAAGTATTCCAGCTCGTAAAGTAAGCCTGATAATTATCACAGTAATCTAGATGAAAGTCGACTATACAATATGGAACCCAATGGAGCAGCTTAATTTTTGGCTAATCGTCTGTTTAGTTATCTAATGCTGCTGGGGAATATGATATAAACAATCACTTAAGTGTATGTTGGACAGTTAAGTGTAACTGATCTGTTTTCTCTTTCTTTCTTTCTTTCTTTCTTTCTTTCTTTCTTTCTTTCTTTCTTTCTTTCTTTCTTTCTTTCTTTTCTTTCTTTCTTTCTCCCTCTGTATTTTGGTCCTTTTTCCCCTTTCTCTATCCTATCCTTTTATGCATAAGTTTTGAAATGGAATGTAAAGAAATGGAAATAAATGCTATTCAAAAAAAAATGTATATTCATTGATTATGATCTACAGTCCTTTAACTGGCGATGCTGGGCACTGGACCGGAGATCTCCTGCATGCCAAGAATGCTGGACCAGTAAGCCAAATTTTTACACCTGTTTTTTTTAATCTGCAAGGGACAAGCCCTGAATCCAGAAGTGTGCTGCAGGGCATTCACCCAGCGTGGATGGTTTCCCCATCCCAGGGGGTGTGTATAGCTTTTACTACACCCTCCACCTCTGCCCCAAGAAGGCGACAAATAACTGGGACCCAGGATGTGTTTCTTTTCCCCCCCCTTGCTCCCCATTTTCCATCCACTGGAGAGGCAATCCCTAACACGGGACTACAATTCCCAGAATGCTTCGGGGAAGGCGGTGCGGGCAGGGCGGCCATTTCCGGTGCGCGCATGCGCATTCGAGATGGCGCGGCAAGGGTGAAGTGGGAGCTGAAGTCAGTCCGCGGTGGCGTCCAGCGGGGTCGCGCGGGGGTGACGTCATAGCGCGCGACCGTGGGGTTTTTTTTGTGGGGGGAGAAGGGAGTCATTCTCCCCCTTCCCAGGCGTGGGGCGGTGCGAGTTGCAGAGGGTGGGAGCGTATGACGTTTCATAGCAACAGACTCTCTGGGCATGTGCAGAGGTCTTCCCATTGGACCCCTGGTATCAGTGTCAGGGTGCAAGCCAGGCATATAAAGCAGCAGCGAACAGTTTCCTTGGGCATGTGCAGAGCTTTGCCACCACCAAGTGCTATCAGTGTCCAAGCAATTTGCGATACAATAGCAGGAGACCCTCTGAGCATGTGCAGAGTTCTGACCAATAAATGGTGAATATCAGTGTTGTGGCAGAGACCAAACCCGTTAAATAAGCATAGAGTCCCCCTGGATTTACTTCCAGAGTTCTCCCCTCATCAGTAGAATAAAAGAAAATGCAAGGGGTGAACTCTTGATTCATAAAAGCTGATGCTGGAATAAACGTTGTTTATGCTTTTAAGTGTTTCTTTCTTTTGCTGCAACTGACAAAACATGGCTAAGCCACTGGAATTATCCTCATCTGTTGAGTAAAGCCAGTGTTTTGTAGTAGTTAGAGTATCATGGCCCTGGGGGGGTTGAGTCCCCCCTCAGCCATGAAGCCTGCCAGGTGATCTTGGCCCAGTTCTCTCTCAGCCTAGCCTACCTCACAGGTTTGCTGTGCAGATGATTGTTTAAAAAGTCTAAATATACTTTGGAATCTTAGTGAGAAAGGGGAGGGTGGATTACAAATGAAATGAACACATAAATAGCAAATAAAATGCATGCTGTTCTGAGCTTTCTGGAGGAAGGGCAAGGCACGCAGTGGATAGACTTGAAGCTTTCTTAACGGGTGGATGTAGTAAAGGTCCCCTTTTCTCCTTCCTTGCTGACAGAATGTGGTTGCTACCGGAGACTAAGATGGATCATGCAAAGCCTTTGCAGCTGCAATCTCCTGCTACCGCCGTACAGAAAAACATCCACGTCCTGGTGGGGGTAACCGGGAGTGTGGCTGCCTTAAAACTGCCTCTTCTCGTGACAGAGCTTCTGAAAATCCCTGCAGTAAGTAGCTGACATATACTGACAAAAGTTTTCACTTTGCTCTCTGCCTCTCATGACCCGCAGGTGGCACCATTGGCCAGGGCTAGAGCGCTCTGGGCTCCTTTCCCCCAATTTTCCCGGTTAGAAAAGTCAAACAGAAAACAAGCTGCGTGTTTAAGAACATCCGGAACAAAATCCATGTACTACCTTTTACTGGGCCCAACCAAATGGACAGAAAGCACACTGCAAGCTTTTGAACTCACTTTAGCGCGTGCCACAAATTTTAAAAATATACATGCAGTTTTTTTTCTGGCTGTGAAGGTGGGACCTGAGATCAGAGACATCCTCTGTGAAATGCATGCGAGTGGAAAACTTAACTTTATCGTCTGTATTAGGTTCCAATGGGCCTGAAAGAAGAAGAGTTTGGATTTATATCCCCCCTTTCTCTCCTGTAGGAAACTCAAAGGGGCCTACAATCTCCTTGCCCTTCCCCCCTCACAACAAACACCCCATGAAGTAGGTGGGGCTGAGAGAGCTCCGAGAAGCTGTGACTAGCCCAAGGTCACCCAGCTGGCATGTGTGGGAGTGTATGGGCTAATCTGAATTCCCCAGATAAGCCTCCACAGCTCAGGCGGCAGAGCGGGGAATCAAACCCGGTTCCTCCAGATTAGATACATGAGCTCTTAACCTCCTACGCCACTGCTGCTCCCGTTTTGAAGACTAACCAGACTTGCTTGAAGAAGTTCATCTGCCTCTCTGCAGCGTTGTTTATCTTTCTGTAACTGAACCCTGTGAGAGGCACAACCTGTGACCCCCCCTAGACACTAATTAAGTGTAGTAACCACCTTCATTGGGGAGTGACTGTGGCTCAGGGTAGAGCATCTAAAAGTACACGTTCAATCTGTGGCATCTCCATTTAAATAGGACCAGGCAGTAGCTGTTGTGAAACCGTGGAAGGCCACTGCTGGTCTGGGTACACTTTGATGGACCACTGATCCGGTTTTTGGGTCACGTTCTGAAGACCTGGTCACGCCACCATCAGATGGGTCAGAGAACTGTAGAATCAAAGCCCAGTCACGGAGGTTGTGAGATATTCAAAGGATCTGACCTGTATGGCTCATCGGGTTTTATTAGGTCTTAAATTGTGTGGGGTTACCACCATTCCTGTTGTAAATAATTCAAGTCTGAGTCCTGGAACAAATGCTGGTTGTCATGAGCAATGAAGTATGGGAGAAGTTAGAGGTTCCAGCCTCTCTCAGAATGAAGATACAGAAAGCATGAAGGGGGACAGTGTGGGATAAACAGACCGTCACCTCTCTGTGAAGGATTGTGGCTTGATAAGACCAGATAACACCTTGAGAACTTTCGTTAACTTCTCTCCGTCCTCTTGTTAGGTGGAAGTGCGGGTGGTGACGACAGAGAGGGCAAAACACTTCTACAACCCCCAGGAGCTTCCGGTGAAGGTGAATCTCTACGACGATGCAGAGGAATGGCAGGTCAGTTCTCTTAGGCCCCATCCGCACACGCAGAATAATGCACTTTCAGTCTGCTTTTGCAATTGTTTGCAACTGGGTTTTGCTGTATTGCACAGTAAAGTCCAGCTGCAAAGAGCATTAACAGTGGATTGAAAGTTGCATTATTCTGCATGTGCGGAAGGTGCTGGGAAGGCTCTGGCAAAGAGAGATCTGATTTTCTTTCTGGTAAACAGCTGGTAGTGCCAGAAATCTCAACTTGCAGAATTTACCCAGCGACCCTTCTTTTCACAGTACCCAAATTTGGATGGTGATTCACCTCTGAGAAACCCATTAACTCAGAGGTGTAGCTCCAAAGGGGTGTGGGGGGGTGTGCGCGCGACACACCGGGTGCAGGCCACTGTGAGGGTGTAGCAAGGGCATTCCAGGGGCAGGACGGGGCGTTCCGCGGGCGGGACGGGGGCAGAGGATGCATCAGTGCACTGGGTGCTTTTCCCCCTTGCTACGTCTCTGCATAAACTGGGCCTTTTTAGTGTTATCCCCTCCCAGCCACAACCAGTCAGAAGTTGAGATCTGTTGAATTTGGAAGTTGTGTTGATCTAACAAGTATTGATGGACTTTATTTCCATAAGTTTGTTTGATCCCCTTTAAAGCTATTTCAGCAACGCACCCTGTGAGCATTTTGAAACAATTGCGCACGGTGTGATTTTTGTAAAAAGTTGTGTCCTGCTGTTTTTAAGCGACAGAGCGTAGGAAACCAGCATCCTCCGCAAATGCATGTCTCTGTTTATTGCTTACGCTCTGTCACCCTAGTTGTAGCTTTGCACAAGAGTCGATTTGCAGGGGATCAACAGGACTCTTCAGCATCTTGAAGGTCTGGCGTCAAGTCCGTCGGTCGCCACGAAGGCATGCTTCCGTATTGTAACAAAGGGTTTCTCTAAAACCAGGGCGCTTTCTCTTTTGCAGCTATGGAAAGGGCGAACGGATCCCGTTTTGCACATCGACCTGCGGCGCTGGGCGGACCTTATGCTGGTGGCGCCTCTGGACGCAAACACCCTGGCCAAGATGGCGAACGGCATCTGCGACAATTTGCTGGTAGGTCCCTTGCGGCTTCCTCTGCCAGAACAGCTTTTACAGCTCTGGCCCCTGCCTGGTGGAACGCTCTACTTCCAGCTACGCGGGCCCTGCAGGATCTAAATGATTTTCGCAGGGCCTGCAAGACGGAGCTGTTCCACCGGGCCTTTGGGGGGGTCCGGCCGCTGATGGCTCCCCCCCCCCTCTTTTTTTCTATAACATCTGTGGACCTTACCGCCCCTCTCTTTCCCCCTTTTTTTCTTTTTACGGGATTTATTAGTGGGACGCCATCGATATATTTGATGTTAGAACGCTGCATTTAATGGGGTTGGGTTTTAATATAGAGAGCTGTTATTTAATGATTTTCAAATTTTGATGTTACTGATTTTATTGTGCTCTATTATCTGTTGTTCGCCCTCCGGGGGAGGGCGGCTTATAAATATTATTATTATTATTATTATTGGGCAGGCTTGAGGGTCGCTCTCCATCGCTTCCCGTTTGCGGGAAAGAAAGAAACGTGGTTACTCTTGTGCAGCGTGCCAGGAGAGTCTGGTCCGTCCTCTGACGCGTTCCCTTCCTCTGCAGACCTGCACCGTCCGGGCCTGGGATCTCAGCAAGCCGCTTCTCTTCTGCCCCGCCATGAACACGGCTATGTGGAACCACCCGATCACAGCTCGGCAGATCGAGCAGCTGAAGAGCTTCGGCTACACGGAGATCCCTTGCATCGTGAAGAAACTCGTTTGTGGCGATGAAGGTCAGTTGTGCGGGCAGCTTTTGCTGCTGAAAGGAGAGAGCAATTTGGACTTGAATCACAGAGTTGGAAGAGACCACGAGGGTCATCAAGTCCAACCCCCTGCCATGCAGGAACACACAATCAAAGCACTCCTGACATATGTACATCCAGCCTCTCTTTACAAACCTCCACAGAAGGAGATTCCATCACTCTCCGAGGTAGTGAAATTCCACGGTCAAACAGCCCTGATGGTCAGGAAGTTCTTCCTAATGTTTAGGTGGAATCTCTTTTCTTGCACCTTGAATCCATTACTCCATGTCCTAGTCCCGTGGTGGCGAACCTTTGGCACTCCAGATGTTATGGACTACAATTCCCATCAGCCCCTGCCAGGGCCATGCTGGCAGGGGCTGATGGGAATTGTAGTCCATAACATCTGGATTATAAAAATTACACCATCTAATCAGAACATGGCATCAGAGGGAGCAGAAAACAAGCTTGCTCCTTCTTCAACATGGCATCCCTTCAAATATTTAAACACAGCTATCGTGTCTCCCCTTAACCTACGCTTCTCCAGACTAAACATCCCCAGCTCCCTAATCCTCTTCGTAGGGCATGGATTCCAGACCTTTGACCATTTTGGCTGCCTTCCTCTGGACTTGTTCCAGCTTGTCAGTATCCCTTCTTGAATTGCGGTGCCCAGAACTGTACACAATATTCCAGGTGAGGTCTAACCAATGCAGAATAGAGAGGTACCATTACATCCTCGATCTTGAGCCCAAAAGCCCAAAATCGCATTGGCTTTCTTGGCCGCCACATCACACTGCTGGCTCATGTTTAGTTTACTAAGACTCCCAGATCCCTTTCGCATGTAGTATTGTCAAGCCAGGTGTCACCCATCCTATATCTATGCATTTTATTTTTTTCTGCCTATGTGTAGCATCTTACACTTATCTTGACCGGGTTACGTTCTTGCTGTGCAGGTCTCGGCGCCATGGCCGAAGTTCCGACCATTTTGGGGAAAGTGAAGATGATCCTAGTGGAACGGGGCTTGCTGGCACAGATCTGAGCCCTCTGGAACGGATTGCTTTTCTCCTCCGACAGGATGGTTGCTGGGTCGCGAAGGTGACGTCAACGGAGCTGAATCCAGTCATCGTAAGCTGCTCAGTCTTGAGCAAATTTGGGACCCTCCTGAAGCCAAGACCATCATTGCCTTTTGATAGCGGGCGCTCCCTGATGACACACTTGTTCTGTCCCGGAGGTGGGAGTTGCCAGTTGTTTACACAGTTTTTGACGTGGTGAGGGGAACAGAACCATATAAAGATATGCCGGTTTGGGAGAGGGAGCGCTTTATTCTGAAACTTCTGTCTCTCAAGCAGCACGCTAGATATGCGAGTCCTCCGCTGCTTGGTGGAAGCTCCTTGAATTACCCTTGCCATAGAGGGGCGCTTGCCTGGCTCACTCTAAATTAAGAGGGGAAATGCACCAAAGAGTCCAGAAGAACCGAGCGCAGAGGAAGGGGAAGGAGACATTCCCCCTTGGGTTGCCAGATCGGCAGAGGGCAGCATGTGTGAGAGAAGATATTATAGGCATCTTTTTGAGTCATTCCCTTCCGCGACTGGGCTATGGCCACCAGGTGAGAGCCAGCAAGAACACGGAGAAAGTGTTTGGGGTAGTAAATTGCGGTTAAACTATTCCTAGGTGCAGCCGGCCGGCGCAATCTATGTCTTTGGCACTTAGATTTGTGTTAGTTTCTCTTTGCGGACAAGGGATTGCGTAACACAACAAGGGGAAGCCAGCAACAAACATTCAGAGTTACTGGTATAAGCTTTGTATGGAGGTTTGGACCTGCCTCTGTTTGCAGATTTCCCCTCCCCAGGCAGGGTTTCGGTGGGGGTTCTTCTTCACCCTTCACTCTTTCACGTCATCTGGTGTCCGGGGCGTTTTCTCAGATCTCCTGCCCCTCACGGGGTGGATTTTGGCTCAGCCAGTTAGGAAAGGGGGAGAAAAGAAAAGCCCGGGAACTCTTTTCCTGAGAAATAAATCTTTCGAAAGCTCGCTTGAAAATTAACAGCTTGTTGCGCAGGAATTGGTTGGGAAACAGTCCGTGGATCCAGGTTCACTCTGCTTCGTTTTGATCCTTGCCCCGGAGTATCTGGGAGGGAAATGTCAGGGCAGGTCAGCTGACCGGTCTGGTAAACATAGCCCAAGTTTTGCTGGCACTCTGTGGAGATTCCCCCCCCCCCCCAACAGATCCCACATAAACACACACGGCTGTGTAGGACAGAGTGTCCATTCTGCACGCAGGGTGACCTCAGGACTGCTAAGCAGTGGGGACAGCCCAAAGCCTTATCAGTGCCTATGAATGAAAACCTCTCTTTCGTACCCTTGGATGTCTTCACTGCCGTGCGCACAATGTGTGTAAGCTGGTATGTCAGGCCGGAAGCCTCCCCTTCTGGGGCTGCGGAGGGAACTTCGCAGTCCAGCAGGGCGTCGGTTCTGATCCCACCGCTGGCACAAACCCTGTAGGTAGACTTGGGCAAGCAGCCGTTTCTCAGCCTCGGTCCCCCTCTATGCCAGTGGTGGCGAACCTATGGCACGGGTGCCAGAGGTGGCACTCAGAGCCCTCTCTGTGGGCACGCGCGCACAGAGTTTGTCATGCAGGGGGGCTTGCTTCTGAGTAAACCCTCCTAGGGTTGTGATTCACCTGTTCAAAGCATTGCACGGTTGCTTCAAATGTTCATAGACTACAGATGTTCATAGACTACAATTCCCATTAGCCCTACCACTTGGCCATGCTGGCAGGGGCTGATGGGAATTGTATCCTAATTTATCTGGAGATAGCGAAGACCCCTGCTGGCAAGCCACTGACTATCACCAACCTTTCTCCCGAGTAGCTTGTGCCACCGGAGCCAACCGTTTTCCACAGGCAAACCTCAGTATTCAGCTTAAGTGCCATGTTGGCACTTTGCGATAAATAAGTGGGTTTTGGGTTGCAGTCTGGGCACTCGGTCTCGAAAAGGTTCGCCATCACTGCTCTATGCTATGGGGTGAGGGGATAATAGTTCTGGCCTACCTCGCAGGGCTCTGAGGTGGGTTCATGAGATAATATGCATCAAAATACCTTGAATTATAAAAGCACTATCCGGACTCTAAGCCAGGGGTCCCCAACATGGTAACTGCGGGCACCAGGCACTGACCAAGAATTTTGTTTAAAAGTGGGTGGGGCCATATGGGGCTCTTGCCCAGCAGGACGTTTGATTGGCCGCTGGAGATCTGATTGGCAGGGTAGATGTAAACAAACATTGTTTCTAGATGCACAACGCTGTTGGTTTTATTCTTTCTGTATTCTGGGTTTTATTTCTCGGACAGCATCGTCCCGTCTTACGGAGCAAGTCGTGTGTCCGTCAGTCCATTTAAAATCTCAGTAACTTAAAACACAAATGTAATTTTTAAAATACAGTCCTAACGCATCATTTTAAAGCATAAATCAATATCAAGCTTTTCCAAGCCCTGGAAAAACGAGCGTCTTTGGCCGCCTTTCGGTTTGGCTGTGGAGACGAGCCGGGGGCAGAAGGACTTTTATAGATTTCCGTGCTTAAAATCCCTGAAGTGGCTAAAAGTGGGCTGCGTTAAGTAACACTGGTGCCCTGAATGCAAATGGCATTACAAATGGACGCTACCTTGATTGCAACGATGAAAGCTTTTGAAGAAGAAGGAGGAGGAGAAGGAGGAGAAAGAGGAGGAGTAGTAGTTTGGATTTTATAATACACTTGCAGGAGGACTCAAAGGGCTGACAATCTCCTTGCCCTTCCCCCCTCACAACAAACACCCTGGGAGGTGGGTGGGGCTGAGAGAGCTCTGAGAAGCTGTGACTAGCCCAAGGTGACCCAGCTGGCGTGTGTGGGAGTGCACAGGCTAATCTGAATTCCCCAGATAAGCCTCCACAGCTCAGGCGGCAGAGCTGGGAATCAAACCCGGTTCCTCCAGATTAGATACACGAGCTCTTAACCTCCTACGCCACCTCTGCTCCTGAAACCCTGATAGAAGCTTTGCTGTCTCGCCATACCAGGCCGATGAAAATCTGGGGAGCGCTCTCCGTATTTTGCAGAACTGAAGCTTCACACTGATTATTTCCTGTTCGTCAACCATGCTGAGGAAGGCTATACAATGCCTTTAAAAAAAAATTCCTCCAGATCTGACTTCCTAGACCCGTGGTGGCGAACCTTTGGCACTCCAGATGTTATGGACTACAATTCCCATCAGCCCCTTCCAGCGTGGTCAATTGGCCATGCTGGCTTGAGAACTGATAAGTAGTCAAGTCACTCCTACTAATCAAACTCTAGTGGGGGTCCTGGTTGAGCGAGGGGAGTTCCACTTAACTAACTTCATTTGTACTCACAGTATAACCACAGCTAATTTGAAATGGAGATTCCTTCCTTGCCCCAGTTGGAAGGGCTGAGGAGACTACGTGTTCACAGGCATTGAACCAGAATGGCATTGGGTGCGCGTTAACAATGGAAAGAAATGGAGTTGCCGTGCTTCGCTTGTGGACCTTCTGGGGGCATCTTGGACTCCGCTGGTGTGAAGCGGGATGCTGGATTCAGTGGCTTGCTGGTCTGATCCGGCGTGGCTGTTCTGGACATGCTTTGCAGGTAAAACGGTGGAGCAGAGGAACAAACGCCATGCCCTGTGCCCCTTGCAGGGAGAAATGTCATCAGAGGAAGTTCATTGGGACTCTTTAGTTTGGAGAGGAGGCGTCTGAGGGGGGATAGGATTGAAGTCTATAAAATTATGCATGGGGTAGAAAATGTTGACAGAGAGAAATCTCTCTCTCTCACACACACAATACTAGAACCAGGGGGCAGACATAGAAAATGCTGGGGGGAAGAACTAGGATTAATAAAAGGAAACACTTCTTCATAGCGTGTGATTGGTGTTTGGAATATGCTGCCACAGGAGGTGGTGATGGCCACTCACCTGGATAGCTTTAAAGGGGTTTGGACAGATTTATGGAGGAGAAGTCGATCTATGGCTCCCAATCTTGATCCTCCTTGATCTCAGATTGCAAATGCCTTAGCAAGACCAGGGTGCTTGGGAGCAACAGCCATGAAGGCCATTGCTTTTCACCTCCTGCAGGTGAGTCTCCCAAAAGGCACCTGGTGGGCTTCACCTGCAGGTAGCAGCAGAGTGCTGGACTAGATGGACTCTGGTCTGATCCAGCTGGCTAGTTCTTATGTTCTTAAGAGACCCACATTTTCCTGCAGATCTCCACCGTGACAATAGAAATATCCTCCGCTGTGACAAGAGACAACAAATATCCTTTTACTTCCTGTTTCAACCCGGCAAGTTCCCTTGCGGGGAATCTAATCCCCTGGTTCTTTTTTTTTTTTTAAAAAAAACTTTGCAAGAAACCAGAGCGCCAGGCGGCTTTGCTCAAATTTATCTCCGTTGAAATCAGGGCAGGCTGAATGGCCACCATTTTGTGCCAAAGGTCTGTGAAAAGGTTCCAAAAAGATTACTGGATGTCTTCTAGTTACTGGAACCCGATTGCTTGCGGAGAAACGATCTGGCTTGCTGGCAAAAGGTTACAAGACCGGCTTTGATCAGAAAGACACACCTGTCTTTGGGCACTCTCCAAGTGCCAGTTACCTTGACAGGTTCTTGGATCTTGAAATAGCTCCACCCAGGGCTTTTATTTTCGCAAAAAGAAGAAGAAAAGAAGAAGAAGAGTTGGATTTATATCCCCCTTTCTCTCTCATAGTGAAGACCTCAAAGGGCTTTACAAACTCCCTTTCACTTCCCAGCCCACAACAAACACCCTGTGAGGCAGGCGGGGCTGAGAGAGCTCTGAAGAACTGTGACCAGCCCAAGGTCACCCAGCTGGCATGTGCTGGAGTGCACCATCTAATCTGGTTCACCAGATAAACCTCCACAGCTCAAGTGGCAGAGCGGGTTCTGTAAATTAGAGAAACCCGGTTCTCCAGATTAGAGTGCACCTGCTCTTAACCACTGGGAATTCATGTTCCTCCCCCAGTCTGTATTTCGGATGGAAACTGTCCTCTTGCCTGGTGCACTGCTTTTTATGAGAAAAGGTAGTGCAATAGGCCCCTAACTCTCACCGCCACCCCCCACACTGGTTAAAAGCAGACAGAGAGCAGTTTTGATAGGGGAAATCACAAGAGGGAAAAGTTAACCCTCTGTTCCCCAGTCCTGCTGCCCTGATCCAAATCCCTTTGCTCCAACTGGCTTATTTTGGGGCCGAAAATTCCACGTCAAGAGGATGAGAATTAAGATCAACAGGATAGACCTTTTAGACCACAGGTGTCAAACTCGCGGCCCTCCAGATACTAATGAACTACGATTCCCATCAGCCCTTGCCAGTATAGCCAAAGCTCATGTTGGGAGGGACTGATGGGAATTGTAGTTCATGAACATCTGGAGGGCCGCGAGTTCAACACCCCTGTTTTAGATTGTCCCATCAATCAAAGAGGCTTGTCTGGTGAAAGCGCATGAGAGAAAGCATCAGTCCCACATTTCTGGGACAAACTCTCCAGGAAGGTGCGCCTGGGCCCCGCTCCCTTTCAATCTTTACGAGACAGCCAGAGATATTTTTATTTAGGACGGTGTCCAATTCACGCAGTCTTAAATTGAGATTTTCGATTTGAGTTAAATGTGCTTTTGTGCATTATTTTATGTGTTCTGTCCATATCGTAAGCCGCCTTCACCTCCATCAGGTTTTGAATCAAGACATTGCAGATTGCTTGAGTTATCTGTCACATGTCGATGGGGAGTCCTCTTGAAAGCCTTGCCTTTATTCTTAGAAACTGGCTGAGAACAGAAGCCCTGAGGGGGGTACTCTTGTGGCCAAAAATGGGAAGTAACGTTGGGTCTTGCGGTGGGAGAGGAAGACATAAGAGGAATCGAGACTCTTCAGGCTACGATCCTACGCATGCTTACTCGGAAGGAAAATCGTGGAACTTGATGGGACTTAATTTCAAGGGAAGGTGCATCGAGTTAGCAAATTTCACCAGGTCTCAAAGAGGATGTTTAGGGGGAGGAACTGAAACCAGCTGAGATTGCTTCTCTGGGTGGCCTGTAATCTGCGGAAAGGCTCCTGCCAACCCTGTGAATGCCCTCCGACCTCAGTGTGGCCCCAGTAGTAATTTAGGACACTGCATAATTAACCTGTGGGACTCACTGCCACTAGAGCACAGGTCAGCAACAGAATGGCTACCCCAGGAGGTGGGGCCACAGACGGAGGGAAGGCTAGCGGAGAAGAGGAGTCATTTAATATCGGCTTTCGTGAGCCACCACCTACTTCATCAGATGCATGAAGTGTATTCTCGGGGAAGATAAATACGCGCAAACACATCTTCACTTTCATCCTAAGCTGCCTTGAAAACAGAGGCAGAACCACGAGCTCCTCAGAGGTGAGGCAAAATCCAGTATGATAAACAAGGCAACAAGAAACAAACGAGGCACTGCCCCTCTTTGTGTTTCCAGAGTGAGTACAACCCGCCTCCCTGATGGGGACTACTATTGAGGGAAGCGAGGGACACAACACAGAGAGCGAATTGCCACTGTTAGCGCCCGGAAAGAGGCCTGGCTTTTTTCCAGCGACCTTGAAACTCCTTCCTGAATTTCTAAAAAGTCTCCCGTTTGTACGAGGAGCTATATTTGAAGTCCGAGCCCTGGGGGTGGTTAATTACAGGCACAGGGAGCCCGCCTCGCAAGGGCAGGTGGCAATTAGAGCAGGCATCCTTGCCAGTTGCCCGCCCTTACGGGATTCTCCCCTGTTCTCCCCAGAAAAGATAAGCCTGCTCGATTGCGGCTTCCCAGGCCATTAACCACCTCTCTTGGTTTCATCGGCCGTTAACCCCTTATACTTAGCTAAAGTTTGCCCTAGGATGGTTGCTATCTACGATTGGTGGGAAGGCTGACGACTGTTTAAAATAATTCCAAAGAGCCGGATGAGCCACAAGGTAGCAAAGGCCCCTTCTGCACATGCAGAATAATGCACTTTCGATCCACTTTCGCAATTGTTTGGATTTTGCTCTTTTCGCACAGTGAAATCCAGCTGCCCAGGCGCACTGAAAGTGGGCTGAAGAGTGCTGATATTCCGCCTGTCGCGAGGAAGGGCGGGAGATGGGTTTGTTGATCTATCCAGGATGGCCTTCCAAGACATCACCTTTTCCTTCTCAAATTTCAGTCAGGAGGGTGGAGAGTGAAAAAGCAGTCGAGGAGGAAAAGATCGGCTCCCAAGAGAGTTTTAATTGCTCAACAGGGCAGCGAAATTGCAGAGCCTTTGGGGTCAGATGCCTTGGAACCTTTCCAGGAGGGTGGAGGGTTGGATACAGGGTTAGGGGACTGGCGGGGGCTATTTCCAGAGTCTTGGTGGCTGTTTGTTTACCTGGCGCCTTGACACTTTGGCTGACGTCGGCTCCCAGGACCCGGGTTAAAATTAGAGAACTGCAAGCTTATCTCTGCTAATATATGCTTTGTTGTTTTTCTTCTGTTCCTCTCCTTTCTTTCATAAAATAAAAGACTCGGCGCTGACCTGCGCTATTGCCAGATTTCTCTCGCTGGTACTGGAAAAGGAAGGCCTGTCTAAATTTGAAATTGTCTACCTGTTACTGATTTTTTTAACATACTGAAATTTTAACAGACTGAAATTTTAACATACTGAAATTTTAACAGACTGAAATTGTCTACCTGTTACTGATTCTTTTTAACATACTGTCTACCTGTTACTGATTCTTTTTAACACACTGATTTTAATGAGTTGCGAGCTTAACCTATTTTATGTATGCCAATAAAGGTATCCGTATCTATCGTTCTGCTTTTGATTCCCCGCTCCTCCGCCTGAGCAGCGGAGGCTTATCTGGTGAACCAGATGTGTTTCCACACTCCTACATTCCTGCTGGGTGACCTTGGGCTAGTCACGGTTCTTTGGAACTCTCTCAGCCCCACCTACCTCACAAGGTGTCTGCTGTGAGGAGCAGCAGTGGTGCAGTGGCTAAGAGCAGGTGCACTCTTATCTGGAGGAACCAGGTTTGATTCCCCGCTCTGCTGCCTGAGCAGAGCACACTCCCACACACGCCAGCTGGGTGACCTTGGGCTAGTCACAGCTTCTTGGAGCTCTCTCAGCCCCACCTACCTCACAGGGTGTTTGTTGTGAGGGGGGAAGGGCAGGACAGTGTCAACCCCTTTGCAGGTCTCCACTGCAGGAGAGGGGATATCAGTCAAACTCTCCCTCCTCCTCCTCCTCCTCCTCCTCCTCCTCCTCCTCCTCTTCTTCTTCTTCTTCTTCTTCTTCTTCTTCTTCTTCTTCTTCTTCTTCTTCTTCTTCTTCTTCTTCTTCTTCTTCTAAAAGGGAGTACGTTACCTAGCAGAACGTTGTGACTGTGTTAACATCTTCAGCCTCAGATAAAGCCTCAGATAAAGCCTCAGATAAAGCCATGGTGGAGTCTGGCTGCGCAATATGAAACCTGCAATTAGCCCTGTGGGTGGGAGGAGGAGAGAGAAGAGCAATCAATCATCCTGGATTGATGGCCCTGGGCTAGGCCTTTTGGCCCAGGTTAGCACTGGGTGCCAGTGAGAGTCCTAAACATGGTTGGGGTGCCTGTTAACGTGGGGTCCTGTAAGAACAAATCTGATCCAGAGAAATGCCCTGTACGGGAACCAGGGTGGCGGAAGCAGGCACGGCTGGCCACTTGGCGCATGCTTTTGAGACAGGAGATGAGATAATGGCGCCCGGAGAGGGCAGCTGCCTCTGAAGAAAGAGTTTGGATTTGAGAGTGGCAGGAGGCCAATTTGCACAGGGAGTGGGAATCCCTAGCCCCTCAATGATCCCGGCTGCAGCCTCCACCGCGGGCCAGGACCTTTCACGACCCTGGCCCCAGCCTGAGGTGGAGACACTCTTCTCCTCCAGCTGTCCAGACCCTGCCCTGGGACCTTGGTGAGTTCCGCAGGGCCTGTAAGACTTAGTTGTTCCGCCGGGCCTTTGGAGTGTCCAGCCACTGAGTGGCGCCCACCCCCCCTTATGCCCTTATGCATCTAATTACCATCTCATTTCTGATTCCATCTATATTACCCTCCTAGAGAAAAGTCTGTCCGTTCCTTCTTTTGGGGGAGATTTTAATGAACTACAGGTTATAGGGTTTGTGTATTGTTGTGTGCTGTTTTATTAGATTTTTAATGGATTTTTAGCTAATGTATTCCAGTCATTATGTGGTCACTATTGTGGACAGCCTCTATTTATTTGTATACATATTGATGTTGTGCACCGCCCAGAGCCCCTTGGGGATGGTGCGGTCTATAAATCGAAAATATAAATAAATAAATAAATAAATAAATAAATAAATAAATAAATAAATAAATAAATATCTCCCCTTTCTCTCCTGTAAGGAGACTCAAAGGGTTTTACAATCTCCTTTCCCTTCCCCACTCCCCACAACAAACACCCTGTGAGGTGGGTGGGGCTGAGAGAGCTCCGAAGAACTGTGACTAGGTCAGCCCCAGCTGGCCTGTGTCGGAGTGCTGGGATTAATCCTGGTTCCCCAGATAAGCCTCCATAGCTCAAGTGGCAGAGCAGGGGATCAAACCCGGTTCTCCGGATTAGAGTTCAGCTGCTCTTAACCACTGCACCCCGCTGGCTCTCTGGCTGCCCCTTTGGGGAGGATGCAAACGCACACGTGCGTTTTATAGTTCTGTGGGTTTATGAATGAATATTTACTCCTGGGGTGCTGTGTGGTTTCCGGGCTGTATGGCCGTGTTCTAGCAGCACTCTCTCCTGACGTTTTGCCTGCATCTGTGGCTGGCATCTTCAGAGGATCTGCTAGTAGGGAAGCAAGTGGAGTATATATACCTGTTGGAGTGTCCAGGGTGGGGGAAAGAACCATTGTCTGTTAACAAGTCTATCCGCTGCCACGGCAACACGGCAAGCAGGAACGGGGTAATGAAAGAAGAGTTCTCACAGGCTTCCCTGCCTCTGCGGATGGCTTTTCTGTCTGGGTGGACTCGGTTTCAGCATCTTGCAGCCCTGCTGCGGTGCTCGTGACTGAACACTGCTTATCTGTGGGTCGTGACTCACGGTTTGATTCTTGTTTGAGTCATTTCCTCCCATTGTCACTACTAGAGCCGACTTGCCTACAGCGGGGGATTCCTAAACCACCGGTTTTCTCCTTGCCGCAGGCTGGCACTCTCCGACGCGTGCAGATTCTGCCTTGCTTAAGTTCTATCCCAGTAGTGGCGAACCTATGGCATGGGTGCCAGAGGTGGCACTCAGAGCCCTCTCCGTGGGCACGTGCAAACAGAGTGCCCCACATCTAGGCTGGCCTGGGCCACTGGGCTCGATTATTAGCATTATTATTTTTTCCTTCCCTTTTTTATTTCTTTAATCACAGTGTACAGTAAACAAAGAAGAAATACAAAAAAAGAGACTTCAGGTTATGTTTACGTAATTGAAGGCATATAAAACATAAAAGAAAATTATATAAAAACATAAAGAAAGAAAATAAAAATAAAGAAGACTAGTGAATTAATGAATTAAAGTGGACTTCCAGCTAGTAAAACATATGATACACAATCTAATATCAAGATATGCGTTAGGTGCATCTGAAGTTTCTGATTATATTTCATTTTAAGCTATAATTACATTAATTCTACCCTTTTAGCTATCTTAGCATTATTAGCATTAAACCTAAGACCTAGTTTTGGGGAGGCAGTGTAGGTAACCATGTAAAGTGCTGTTAAACCCCACTGATTTTCCTTAGGGAAGAACTAGATCGCGATGCTTTTTACCTGGGATGGCTAAGCTGGTTGCACAACGGGAAGCTTGCTTCTGGAGTAAACTCCCTCCTAGGTGGTGATTCACTCATTGGAAGAGTTGCAGTTGCTTCAAAGCAAAGCCACCCGACTACCAAACTTACTCTGAGTAGCATGCCTTGGAATAGCCGTTTTTTTTCTAAACTAAAACCTCAGTATTCAGGTTAGAATTGCGGGTTGGCGCTGCGACTCTGTAAGTGGGTTTTGGGCTGCAATTTGGGCACTCGGTCTCGAAAAGGTTCGCCATCACTGTTCTATCCCATCCTTCTCCTTAAGAGCCCAGGCACCCGGACAGAGCTCGGAAGAGGTTTGCATAAGCCGGCATTCAAACACGTCGTCCCCTGCCTCCTGAAGTGGTCCGATCCCAGAAAGGCTGTGACCATGTGCCGTTTTTGAACACGTAAAGTCAGCTTAGCGGTTGGGAGGAACTGTGGCTCAGTGGTAGAGCACTGATTGGCGTGCGGAAGGTCCCGGGTTCGATTCCCAACCTCTCCCGTTGAAAGGACAAAGCAGAAAGTGAAACAAAAAACCGCCCGCGGACCAAGAAAAGCTCATTCTCATGGCGACCGCTCCACCCCATCAGCAAACTGTTGGCTAAAAAAAAAGAAAATGGATGGGCTATGTCTCCTTTAAACTTTAAAAAGGGTTAGCTTGAAAAAGGGGCTTGGACAGATTGATGGAGGAGAAGTCGATCTATGGCTACCAATCTTGATCCACCTTGATCTCAGATTGCAAATGCCTGAGCAGACCAGGTGCTCAGGAGCAGCAGCAGCAGAAGGCCATTGCTTTCACCTCCTGCAGGTGAGCTCCCAAAGGCACCTGGTGGGCCACTGCGAGTAGCAGAGTGCTGGACTAGATGGACTCTGGTCTGATCCAGCAGGCTAGTTCTTATGTTCTTAAGTTCTTAAACTGAGTCTTTTTCTGGAAGAAATTGACAGTTCTTCATCTGTCAAAATATGGATCCCTCTAAACCACGGATGCTCAGAGTCAGAAACATAAGATATAATCAGTTGTGGATTCTGGAGGTAAAAGTGGGTATTTTGGGGTTTGGCACTAAACCACGGGTTTCACAAATTGGGTGCAGAAATGGTTGAGTTTGGACTCTAGCCAATTCAGGCTGACTTATCAGGATGCATACCTTGACTCAGCCATTCTCAACCAGGGTTCCCTGGTATCCTGGGGTGCCGTGAGCATGTCCCAGGGGTACTGCGGCAACACTACCAAACCCCATTTTGTGGTGAATTGTCTCCCACCCGGCCAGCAAGGACATGGAGCTGGCCAGCAAGGACATGGAGCTGGCCCATGGGGCAGGGCCTGCACAAGGTCAGCAGCCACCCCAGTGCTTCCCGCCTGCCTGGGAGGTGGGGCCCGGTGTGTGCAAGCGAGGGCAATGGGAGGGGAAGGTGGAGGAGAGTGGCCCGACAGGAGTACCGTGAGTCTATGAAGAGTGAGGTCAAAGGGTACCCTGACCTCCCGAAAGGTTGGGAAACACTGCCTTGACTACTGGGAAACAGCGGTCATATGGGGTCAAATGTCCCTGAGCTGTGGCCATTTAGTCACAGTGGGGTGGAAAATCGCCCGGCCTCCTCCCCCCTCATACACTAGCGGCCCCTTCCGCACCTGCAGAATATTGCGTTTTCAATCCACTTCCAATGCACTTTGCAGCTGGATTTTACAGTGCAGAATA